>NW_017671631.1:30256-117066 GCF_001879085.1 Nicotiana attenuata | reverse complement strand
GACTATTCCCAACCAGCTACTATTTATCATACCTGTAACTCTCAACCATCCCATTTCTAGTCACGTCCAACCCGCCAGAATTATCCAAGACCAAGACCCAATTTTGACCGCAAGCCACCCAAACAGTACACCGACATTGCTGAGCCTATCGACCAGTTGTATAAGAGGTTGAAAGCCACGGGTTATGTCACTCCTATTCTCGCTGTGGCATTAGATAATCCATCTCAGTGGGTCAATCCTAACAAAACTTGTGCGTACTATTCCGGTATGAAGGGGCATACAACCAATGAATGTCGAGCACTGAAAGACAAGATCCAGACACTAATTGACAACAAAGTTATACATGCAAACGAGGCCGCGCCCAATGTTCGAAACAACCCTCTCCCTGGTCATAGAGGTGGTGGAATACATGTGATAGAGACAAACGAAGAATGGGACCCTGAGGGGTCGATTGGGCTCATTCAGGAAGGTGATGACTTCAAACCCCCAGTCACACTTACCCCTATTATGGTACAGACTTAGTCACCAATCAAGGTTGAGGTAGCCACATCAGTTCCATTCGAGGTAAAGGTGGCTCCACCCGCGGCCACCCTTGTTCCGTTTGAAGTAGAAGTGGTCACACCTTTCACAGAGACAGTATCAACTACACCTCCTTTCCACTCAGAAACGATATCTTGGGATTATGTTGCCGAAGCTAGACGTAAAGGAAAGGAAAAGATAGAGGAATCTGATGCCGCACAAAGAATGACCAGGATCAGGAGAATCTATACCCTGAGCACCTGGGAGGACCAAGTAAGGATGACACTGCCAAGCAGTCTGTCATTGAAACAGGGCCACACGACCTTTGAAGGAAAGCTCAAGCAAAGGAGTATCATTTGAACAATATCCCAGCTCAGAAATCCATCTTGTCACTGTTACAAAATTCAGAGGCGCACAAAAATGCTTTGATGAAAGTGCTGAGCGAAGCCTATGTGCCCAATAACATCACCAGTGGAGAGATGTCTAATATGGTAGGACAGGTGTTAGAAAGACATAGGATCACTTTCCACGAGGATGAGTTTCCACCTGAGGGTCTGAATCAGAACAGGGCACTGCACATTACGGTGTGATGTGAAGACTACTTCATCGCCAGGGTTTTTGTTGACGGAGGTTCGAGCCTCAATATTTGCCCGTTGGACACTCTGAAAATATTGGACAAAGGATTTCATGAAATACGGACAGGAAGCATGAATGTGAAAGCTTTCGATGGGTCTCAAAGGGCCACGATCGGGGAAATCAACCTTTGCTTGCAGATGGGGCCAACTTGGTTTGACGTCGAGTTTCAGGTGCTCGACATACCAGCCTCATATAATCTTCTGTTGGGCCGACCATGGATCCATGCTGCTGGAGTCGTGCCTTCCACACTACATCAAGATGTAAAGTTCGAATGGAATCGTCAGGAAGTGATCATTCACGGAGATGGGAGTAACCCCATTTACACTAGTCAAACCATCCCGGTTGTTGGGAACAGAAGAAGGTTAGGAGGGGAAACCTATCATCATATTGAACGTGTCAACGTCGTTAGGAAAGACAAATGGTGGAGTAATAAAATCGAAAGCATACTGGCATGGTCTGGGTATGAACCCGGCAAAGGGCTTGGGAAGAATCTCCAAGGCATCACTAAGCCGATACAGTTGAAGGGTCATGGTACTACCTTTGGGCTCGGATATAAATACACGTGGAAAGAGTACACGGATTGGTCGCCGCCATGGCGTGGACCGTATTACCCTCTTGAGCAGCCGGTGCCACGTTTGGAACAAGCTTTTCACCAAGCTGATACAATATGGGGAACTGCAGAAGAGGAAGCATTAGTTGCGTTGAAGAATCTGTTATTGGAAGACGAAGACATGGACTGTAGTGCAATAATTGAGGAGGAGGAGGAGGAAGAAGGCCTCACTATTCAGGCTGTGGAGAAAGGAGTTGTTCTCAGGAACTGGACCGCCACACCATCCCGGGCCCGCCGAGTCCCTGGGTAGCTTGGCAGATTTTATTTCTATAGCCGTTCTAGGCATTTAAAATTTTCAGTAACGTTGTATTAAAGACTTTGTTTGTTTCAAAATAAATGCTCGATTCATCGAGACATGTTTTTCTGGATGTTGTTTAATTTTAATCAAATGCATTTGCTCTTTATTATTCATTACTATTTTCTACACTTTTCGTTCTACAGCGTTATTATTACTTTTCCTGATGAACCGATGATTGTGACATGTAATGAGGCAACGCAACATAAGGATATTGATTTGGATGAAGAAGACGAAATACCCGAGGAAGTCATCAGGGAGGTTGAAAACTTTGAGAATAATCCTAAGTCCAATCTGGACGAAACCGAAGCAGTAAACTTGGGGGACGCCGAGACCGTCAAGGAGACTCGCATCAACATTCATTTGTCCCCAACAGAGAAGGAAGAGTACATCCAGATCTAATAGAATATGAGGACATATTGGCATGGTCATATGATGCCATGACAGGTTTGAGCACGTCCATAGTGGCTCACAAGTTACCTACCAATCCAATGTGCATGTCGGTGAAGTGGAAACTCAGAAAGTTCAAACCAGACATGAGCCTGAAAATCAAGGAAGAGGTTACCAAGCAGATCAAAGCCAAAGTTCTCGGGGTGGTTGAGTACCTAACCTGGTTAGCCAACGTTGTGCCAGTTCCGAAGAAAGATGGGAATGTCAAAGTATGTGTTGACTATCGGGATTTAAACAAAGCAAGTCCCAAAGACGACTTTCCACTGCCAAACATACACATCCGGATCGATAGTTGCGCCAAACATGAACTCAAATCTTTTGTAGATTTCTTTGCGGGCTATCACCAGATTTGGATGGACGAGGAGGACGCAGAGAAAATAACTTTTATTACACCCTGGGGGGTATACTGCTACAAGATGATTCGATTTGGTCTAAAGAATGTTAGGGCTACCTACATGAGAGCCATGAAAACCACCTTCCACGATATGATACACAAGGAGATAGAGGTATATGTGGACGACATCATCATCAAATCCAAGAGGGTCGTAGACCACATAGCGGACTTGAGAAAGTTCTTTAACAGACTAAGGAGGAACAAGTTGAAACTGGACCCTGCCAAGTGTGAATTCGGTGTTCCCGCAGGAAAGTTATTGGGGTTCATTGTCAGCCGTCGAGGGATCGAGCTAGATCCATCAAAAGTCAAGGCTATTCAGGAGTTACCGCTGCCTAGGAGCAAAAAGGACGTGATGAGCTTCCTAGGGCGTCTCAATTACATCAGTCGCTTCATAGCACAGTCCACAGTCATATGTGAACCCATATTCAAGATGCTGAGGAAAGATGCCGAGACAAGCTGGACCGATGATTGTCAGAAAGCTTTTGACAAAATCAAGGAGTACTTGTCCACACCACCGGTCCTGGTCCTGCCAGAGCCAGGACGACCTTTGCTACTCTATCTACCTGTATCGGATGGAGCCTTTGGGTGTGTTCTGGGACAACATGACGAGATAGGGAGAAGGGAGCAAGCCATATACTACTTGAGTAAGAAGTTCACACCTTACGAAGCACGGTACTCTCTGCTAGAACGTACTTGCAGTACTTTGACCTGGACGGCCCAGAAGTTGAGGCATTACTTCTGTGCCTACACCACATACCTCATATCCAGGATGGGCCCTTTGAAGTTTATATTTCAGAAACCCATGCCGAAAGCTTGCCAAGTGGCAGATACTGTTGAGTGAGTTCGATATCGTCTACGTAACTCAAAAGGCGGTCATAGGACAACCATTGGTAGACCATCTTGCTGAGAATCCAGTGGGAGGAGAATACGCGTATTTTCCTGATGAAGAGGTATCATTCGTGGGAGAAGACATTACTGAAGCGTACGATGGTTGGAGGATGTTCTTTGACGGAGCTGCAAATTTCAAAGGAGTGAGCATTGGAGCAGTTTTGGTATCAGAAACAGATCAACATTATCCGATATCTGCTAAACTCAGGTTTCCCTGCACTAACAACATGGCGGAGTATGAGGATTGCATACTAGGACTCAACATAGCAATCGACATGAACATGCAGGAGCTGCTAGTGATCGGTAATTCAGATTTGCTTGTGCACCAGGTACAAGGAGAGTGAGGCACAAAAAAATTCCAAGATATTACCATATCTGCACCAAGTGCAGGAATTGAGAAAGAGTTTCAGCATGTACCTAGAATTCAGAATGAGTTTGCCGTCGCATTGGCCACCTTGTCATCTATGATACAGCATCCAGACAAGAATTATATTGATCCCATTCCTGTAGGTATCCATAATCAACCGGCATTTTGCGCTCATGTTGAAGAAGAAACAGATGGAAAACCTTGGTTCCATTACATCAAGGTGTATTTGTCAAAGGGAGAGTATCCAGAGCATGCAAATCACTCTCAGAAGCGCACACTTCGAAGATTATCCAATCACTTCTTCCACAGCGAAGGAAATTTGTACAGGAGAACCCCTGATTTAGGATTGCTATGATGTGTCGACGCAAAAGAAGCTTCTAAGCTACTCGAGTAGGTACATGCTAGGACCTGTGGCCCGCACATGAATGGTTTCATCTTGGCTAAGAAGATACTCAGGGCCGGTTACTTTTGGATGACCATGGAGATCGATTGTGCCTAGTATGTCCGCAAATGCTACCAATGTCAACTGCACGCCGATATGATAATGGTACCGCCAAATGAGCTCGATGCAACAAGCTCACCCTGGCCGTTCGCCGCTTGGGGAATGGATGTTATTGGTCCGATTGAGCCCACTGCTTCAAACGGACACAGGTTTATTCTGGTAGCCATTGATTACTTCACAAAATGGGTAGAGGTTGCGTCTTACAAAGCTGTAACCAAGAAAGTCGTCACAGACTTTGTCAAAGACCGTATTGTTTGCCGATTCGGAGTCCTTGATTCTATTGTTACTGATAATGCCGCCAACCTCAATAGTGACATGATGAAAGCTATGTGTGAAACTTTCAAAATCAAGCATAAGAATTCCACAGCCTACAGACCTCAGATGAATGGAGCAGTAGAAACCGCCAACAAAAATATCAAGAAGATACTAAGGAAGATGGTAGGAAACCACAAACAATGGCACGAGAAACTACCTTTCGCTTTATTGGGATACCGCACTACAGTTCGCACATCAACCGGGGCAACTCCCTACATGTTGGTTTATGGTACCGAGGTTGTCATCCCAGCCGAGGTAAAGATCCCTTCTCTAAGAGTCATACAGGAGGCTGAACTCATCGATGCAGAGTGGATAAGAAGTCGCTATGAACAATTGGCCCTTGGAGATAGAAAAAGGATGAACGCAGTATGTCACGGTCAACTTTGTCAGAATAGAATGTCCAGAGCATTCAACAAAAGAGTCAAACCAACGCAATTTGCACCAGGACAGCTGGTTGAAGAAGATCTTCCCACATCAAGATGAAGCTAAAGGGAAATTCTCTCCCAATTGGCAAGGCCCGTACATGGTTCATAGGGTGTTGACAGGAGGAGTACTCATACTTGCAGAAATGGATGGAGAAATCTGGCCGAAACCAATCAATTCAGACGTAGTCAAGAGATACTATGCTTAGATTATTTACATTTCCTCATCTGATTTAATTGAACTACGCTTGACCTGATTCCCGTTTAAGAGGGGATACGTAGGCAGCCTTATGGTTTCGGTCATATCATAATAAAATTTCCATTTCCCCCAAGATCAGAAACTGGGGCAGAATTTTGAGGGGAACCTTCAAAATGGCGATGCCAACATGTGTCAGAAGGTCAGAAATCAGTTCGGAAACTGGGGCAGAATTTTGAGAGGGATTCTCAAAATTACGAAGAGGGTCCAGCAAGGCCTATTGTCTGCAAACGATCAAAAGATCATCCACCAAACTGGGGCAAAATTTTGAGGAGGACCCTCAAAATTCTAACATAAGAAAGTTGCAATGTCTCTGAAATGTGTTATAGTCACTAGTTAATCTAAATCACTTGATATTTCAATATGTTTCCAAATAACACTATTTTTATCAATAATTGCATATTTTTTCTGAAAACTCTATTTCCGTAACAGTCGGGTTACCCAGGAAAACTCGAAAGGCCCCTAGAACGGAGCAAAGCAAGGTCAGTGGATAGAAGCACGAACCAACCTCCACTACAAAAGTTATAATTTTTCTTTGAGCACAGGCACATCAGACGCAACGGTAACATCCGCAGAAATATACACGTAACAAGCTCACTATCAATCAGTCCATCAGACACCGAATATATCTCCATCTAAGACATATGCTACTCTTATTTGCTACTCGCTTATTGCATGGGACTAAGCCCTGTCCCATATATTTGCATGAGGCTAGTCCTTGCCTCCCCATTTGCATGAGGCTAATCCTTGCCTCCCCATTTGCATGAGGCTAATCCTTGCCTCCACATCTGCATGAGGCTAATCCTTGCCTCCACATCTGCATGAGGCTAATCCCTGTCTCCACATCTGTATGAGGCTAATCCTTGCCTCCCTATTTGCATGAGACTAATCCTTGCCTCCCTATTTGCCTGAGGCTAATCCTTGCCTCCCCATTTGCCTGAGGCTAATCCTTGCCTCCCTATTTGAATGAGGCTATTCCCTGCCTCCATATCTGCATGAGGCTAATCCATGCCTCTCTATTTGCATGAGGCTAATCCTTGCCTCCATATCTGCATGAGGCTAATCCATGCCTCCCTACTTGCATAAGGCTAATCCTTGCCTCCCCTACTTGCATGAGGCTAATCCCTGCCTCCATATCTGCATGAGGCTAATCCTTGCCTCCCTATTTGCATGAGGCTAATCCTTGCCTCCATATCTGCATGAGGCTAATCCATGCCTCCATATTTGCATTAGGCTAATCCTTGCCTCCATATCTACATAAGGCTAATCCCTACCTCCACATTAGCATGGGACTAAGCATTGTCCTTTTCGCACAAATATTGCTCTATTTCTAGTACTACTTATTTGCTTTTTGATCAGGCTAAGCTATTCCCTCCATTTCACAAGACTAAGCCTTGTCTTGTTAACATCATATTATTGCATATCATGGGCTGAAATATCGCCAATCTATCCAAAGGCGCCATAGTCTAAAAGGCATCATCCTCATAGCCGAAAGACACCATGCCATGGCCTGAGGATCCCTCAAAATTTGCATATCATCATTCAAATGCGTCATAGTTCGGAGGCACCATTTGTCATGGCCCGAGAACATCATTTCATGGCCTGCGGATCTCTCACTAAACAATTCATGGCCCAGGACAACATGGTCCAAGGACGTCATCTTTAACCGCCCAAAGACAACTTTCATAGTCCAACGGGAACTCGCATCATGTTTAAATTTATGCACAGTATACGCTTGTATTGCTTCTATTTGTAGGTAACCCAGTGAGAAACGGCTATCCCAGCATGAGCGATCTCGCTCCAGTTCTCCCAGCCATATAAAACCTCACCATTCCCGTAGACCGTTCACTCACCCGGCCCTAGATGTTGCATCCGCTCTTGAGATGACTTCACCGGTATACTTCGCCGATGAATCCGGAACTACATATGGCCTGATTCCTGTAAAACCAGGGATATGTAGGCAGCTCAAAAGCCAGGGTGCAGCCTAATCTCTCAAACCGTTTTGCTCGGTCAAAATTGGCCATCATTTCTTTACCTGAAAACTCTTTCATCCTTCCCGGGTAAAGAGGGGAAGCTGTTGATACCTAATTTTTCCCAAAAATATTTTTTAAATTGCATATATACCTTCAAAATCATGCAACAATAGCAATTGGTATTTTTCCATAATTTTCCTATATTTTATTAATTTACCAAGCATTTTATTTCCAATAAATAAATACAGAATTGCATCACAAGCGATTTCAAAAGCATTTCTTGATTTAATTTATTTTATGGTCCTATTTAAACCAAATTATTTCATAATCAGCCAAATTGGCATCGTTTGGCTACAATTGCAATAACTTTGCAATTATAGCCCAAGCATATGATTTTATACTATTTTTTGACCAGAAATTAATCATTTGTATTTTAAAATATTAAATAATCATTTTTAATTATTTTCTGTGCATGAAATTCATTTTATATAATTATTAGCTATTTTGTAAATTATTTAATTAATTTGAATTGGGTATTTAACAAATAGCGTAATTTCATTTCAATTCTAGCCTAAATTAAACCAGACCCAAACCTGATTAAATCAACCCAATACCCCTAAGGCCCAATCCACTATCCTACCCAACCCAAACCCTGTTTAATATGGACCGTTGATCAATTTTGATCAACGGACCAGATCCGTCCTTACCTTAATTAACCTATAGACTACCCCCCCCCCTCCCAAACCCTCATTTCCCTCTCATTCTCTCCGTCGTTACATCTCTCATTCTCTCAAGCTCTCTCTGCTAAAACCTAAGCTTCTACTCGTCGGTCGTTGGCTCACCAGTATCAATGGTGGTTCCACCACCACCCCTCGCCTCCATGACTCTCCCCCATGCCGGATTATTGCTACCCTAAGGCTCTCAAAGGACCAATGGCCGTTCGACTCACACCTAGGGTCTGTGCTCACCGTTCTCGGGCCACCCTTGGCCCGTCTGAGTAAGATTTTTCTATTTTCCGNTCGTAACCCTTTTTTAAAATGCTTTTTCTTCTGATCTTGGCATTAATCTATGATTTTTAGATTGATTAAACGGTTTATTTAAGTTTTTCATTTTATCCGATTAACTATATTAAGAACCCTAATTTTTGGTTTCAATCTTGGGTTCTGAGACTGTCTTTACATATTTGCTCGTCTGATTTGTGCGTATATCTGTTTCTCATGCATATGTTCTGAGTCCCTGTGATTTTTTACCCCCCTTTTATGCTCATTAGGGTTTCTGATTTTGCTTCTCCCGCCTATATTATGTTTACTTTGTTCATTGACAGAAATTTGTGGCAATTTCCTCTAATCAGTACTATTTCTAGTTGAATCCCGAATTTGCTGTGATTGACACCCTTTACTGATTTCCTATGGTACTATTCTTCACTGATTTCCGACTTTAGTTTACTTCTTGCCTTATTGCATGGCTGACTATACTGTTAATTGATTCTTATATTATTTCCTTAATTAGAACCTTATGAACCTAGCCCTAATTATTTACTCTGTGCCTTCTATGTTTGAATTATTTCCTTATCTGTTATGCTCCAGTTACTCATTGACTTCTTTCCTTATTTTCCACTTGTTCTTACCGTTCAAATTGATTCCCTTAATTAAAGGGAGTACTTATACTGACTTTATACTAATTGATACCTAGTTCCATAATTACTGCATGACTGTGATTCTTACCTTATTATTCTACATAGTTTCAAACTATATATACATACTCTCTCATTAACACAAGACGAACACATTGGTTGAAAACTCTCTCACACTCAAAAAAAGCTTTCTGCTTACTTGCTACTATTATGAATTAGCCGGCTGCTAGCCAAGGCTAATTATTGTGTTCTCCTATTCTTCACTTGTGCTTAATATCTCTATACGGGTATGTTCTAATTTCAATTCAAGTCCCAAAAATAATATGTTTCTTTTACTACGTCAGTTCATCATGTTCTTGATTTGTTTCTACCTATGGTTTTGCTGTTCAACATGTAATTAATCTCTTTTGCTTCATCTAATTATGCTAGCCATGTCTTACCTCTTTAGGGTCAGCATGCTCTCGTGAACCAGTAACTTGACTTTACTTTGTTTAACACTTGTATATTGTTGACTAGTTCTAGTATGCACCTATTGGGCTATTGTCCCAAGTTGTCTTAATATTATGCTCAGCCATGTTTAGTATAAAATCATATGATCTACTATCTCTCAACCCTCATGAATCTCCCTAAAGCATCTCTGTTCTGTAGCTATGTTCTTATTAACACTCCTGAATCTATGTCTTATTACCTGCACAAAGTGCAAAGGACTTCTGCCTGTTATGTGTTCACCATACATGCTCTATTTGTCCCTAACCCCCAATTGACCCTGTGTGAAGGTTTGTTCTCTGAGTGTTGCTGAACTTGTTTGACTGACCTGCTGTTTGTTTAATTACACAACTGTTTTCAAAAGGTGTTTTACTAGAGAACTCTCTTATTTACAAAACTATTTCAACTAGGTCTCTTTTTACACAGCTTTCCTGCTAAAACATTTTCAAAACTATGTCAAGCACTCTCACTCTACTCTTAAGTCCTTAAGTTCTGCCCCTCCAATGTGTGACTGCTTAGGGATCCCTATGAGATCCCACTAAACTCTGATGCATTGGAGTTGGCTCTTCCGCACTGCAGCTACTCGGTTATGGTTGTGAAATCTGGGTGTGAGCACTGCCCGGGATCCCTTGAGGTCCTTAGGGAACTCTGACACACCCGGATATGAGAAAGTATATGAAACAATCTTGGCATTTGAGGTTCTGGAAATCTGGGCTTGTTTTTAGGCTCTCTATAGTGTAACTTCTTAGTTTTCTTTTTCTACTTATGTAATTCATTTCAATACTGGTTTGTAATAATTACTGTAAATGAATATTGGGGTTGGTTAGTGAAAGGGGGAAGGTAGTTATATATGTTATCAATACCAATGGGTAGAAACCATGTCTTAGGTTTACATTTCCTATATGCGCATTAAAATCCATGTCTAAGACCAACACATTCAAAGCATGCCATGCATTAGATATCATGTTTTAGGTTTACTGCTTCAGCATCTCATTTGACCTTATTTATCACTTAGATATCCTTCTTCTAGGTTAAAATAACAGCATTAACACAAAACTGTTACTCCTACGTATCTGGAAATCATGCTTATCAATGCTGTAACTCTCTGCGTTTAGAAATCATGCTTCAGGAACTTTGCATATAAATCATTATGCATTTTATATGTGCATAATAGATACCCTATTTTAGGATCTCGTTCATACTCGCTCAGTCACACCTACTTAAACTACTGATGCGTGAAAAGGACATAAAACAGTCTCACGTTTGATTATCTTGTTTAAGTAAAACCGGTCATAATCCATGTATCTTTGCAACACTTAGAACAGCATGCTTTAGGTAAACTAACGTCTAAACTATTTTAATAATTCTGGTAACTTTTTTGCATTATCCTACGCCTAGGCAATCCTTAGGTAATCAACCTCTATAAAACTAGAAACTATTCTTTGTGTTTACTGCTTAATGGTTAACAGGCTTAAAATCAGTAGGCAAACTGATTAGGGCCCCTGCTTCTGAAATCAAACTGCATATCTTCTGTGTCTTGATATTCACTTAGACATCATGTCTTAGGATCCTGTTTAATAATACTGCCCTTGTTTGTGTTTGAGTCGTGCTGTTTACATGAATTATCTGTGGAGGTAAACCTGAGCCTTTAATTGCTTCTTTACTGCCTTTATTTGCTAAAGTCCAATTTGTTCTTGCCTGTCGCCTAGTATTTTCTCCTTTTAAACCTTATGGGGGCTGTCTAGAACTGCCTATAGGTAGAGGCCCTAATTTCCTCCAGGATCATTAAGAAGGGACGGGTAACAGCACGCATAGAGATCGTTAAACAACACTCGCTTAAATAGCTGCTAAGGGGTGGGAATGGGTACATATGGATATGATGACTATGCGATAATGTCACGTGTAGCCCCTCATTGAAGAGTGTTTACCGGGCATTGCGTGGGGTGATCCTGTAGGCTAACTAACCTAGGACCCCTTCTTCCCAAATTCCCTTTGTCTAAAACTTTACTCCTTTTTTTATATATGTACACAACTTTTTCAAAGCCTTTCTCTCATTATTTGAGTCATATAATGTCCAACATGTTTTATTTGCAATTATGTGTTTCAACTACTTATTTGTTAAAAGGCTAATTCATAAGTATAAGTTCGGTCGGGACCCACCATTGTAGACCGAGAGGGGTGCCTAACACCTTCCCCTCAAGGTTATTTCGAGCCCTTACCCTAAATCTCTGGTAATGCAAACTAGTCTAAGAGTTAATCGCTCTAGGTCCTAACGCACCATAAACCGTTAGGTGGCGACTCTTCAAATACCCAAATCCCAAAAGGAAACAAGTCGATTCTCCCATGGAATGCCGAAACCCGAAATTCTCCCCGCGAGGAGGGAAAAAAGGGGGCCCGACAGCTAGCAGGGGGAAACTTTGTGAACACACCTTATGCCGAGGCGTGTGAGATATTGGATGAAATGGTAGATACTTCCTCGGCGTGGCAAAGCCGAGCTAATGTGCCACAAGGTGATCCCACTATCATTCACCTGCACAAAGAGCTCCATGACCACGGCTAAGCAATAGCAGAGTTGACTACAACAATGAACCAGTTAGCAAAAGCTTAATTGCAGCAAGTTCAAGCGCCAAGACAAGTGAACGCCATGGAAGGGGTAAATATGTTGGTCAATAAGAGGCGAAAAAGAGGTCAACAAAGTCAAGGAAATCCGGATCAATATGAGCAGGGTAGTAGTGGTTTCAACCAAGATGATGGGTATGATGAACAAAGTGAAGAAGTTCAGTATGTGAACAACTATCGAGGACAACGAGGCAATGCTCCGAATCAACATCAATAGTGGAGATCCCAAGGATATTGGGGGAATCAAAACAAACAAGGAAATAGCAACTAGGGGAACAACAATCAAAATTTGGGCAACCAGAACAACCAGGGCAACTGGGGTGGAAACAATAGCAATTGGGGAGGAAAAAACAACCAAGGGGGTTGGAATAATGGTAACTAAGGGAATCGGGGGCTGAGCTTTCAAAGGCCTCCGATGTATCAGCAACCAAACAACCCGCCTCCATTTTTGTCCCAAGGTCCTAGCTCGTCAAACTATGAGTTGGGAAGGATTTAGATGATGTTTGAGCAAATGGTGAAAATGAATGCCGACTCGGATGCCCAGTTAGCATCCCATAATACTTCTATCCGAAACTTGGAGGTTCAACGTGGCCAAATTTCACAATCTTTGAATACTCGCCCTAAGGGGGATCTACCTAGTAATACGGTAGTAAACCCAAAGGGTGGGAACAATACCGGCCATGCAATGGCAGTGGCCACAAGGAGCGGTAGAGGTGGTGAAGCAAGTACCTCCAAGCAAAAGGAAGTTGTGAGTGATGAGGTTGAAGTGCAAAATGATGATGTTCCAATAGTTGATGAGCAAGTGAGTGAAGAGAATTTGAATACTGAAATGAGAATTGATATTCATGATAATGAGGTGGAGACTCAAAATGATGTGAACCCGCCTAGGGAACAGATGATAGGCATACCGAAAATGGTAGTGCCCAAGGCGAACGCTCCCTTGCCAAGGCCTCCTCCACGTTACCCTTAAAGACTTGCGAAGCAGAAGAATGAAAACCAATTCAAGAAGTTTATTGACATGATGAAAAGCATGTCGATCAATGTGCCCTTAGTGGAAGCTCTTGAGCAAATGCCGAGATATGCCAAGTTTATGAAAGACTTGGTGACTAAGAAGAGATCTATGGATTGTGAGACCATCAAAATGACTCATCAAGTGAGTGCAATTGTGCACTCGATGGCTCCAAAGCTTGAAGATCCTGGAGCATTCACCATTCCATGTACCATTGGGAGTGCGGATTTTGCAAAGGCATCGTGTGATTTGGGAGCAAGTATACATTTGATGCCTTACTCTGTATTCAAAACTTTGGGTATTGGTCAACCTAGAGCTACTTCAATGAGATTGCAAATGGCAGATAGAACAATGAAGAGGCCGCTTGGTATTATTGATGATGTTCTGGTCTGTGTTGACAAGTTTATTTTGTCTGCGGATTATGTGATTCTTGACTGCGAAGTCGACTATAAGGTTCCTATAATATTTGGAAGGCCTTTCCTAGCAACTGGGAAGGCATTGGTTGATGTGGAAGCAGGGGAGCTCACTTTCTGGGTGGTTGACGAAAAAGTTGTCTTCCACGTGTGCAAATCAATGAGGCAGCCGAATAGTACTGAGGTTTGTTCTTTTGTGGATCTGGTGACGGAGGTGATAGTTGAAGACACGAGTGCCATGATCAATGTGGGGGATCCTTTGGAAGCTGTATTGTTGAACCATGATGTGACCGAGGATGAAGTTTTGGTAGAGTATGTCAATGCTTTACACGGAATGGGTTCTTACTCCTATGAGCCCCGTAAACTCTCCTTGGATCTTGAGAACAGAAAGACTCCACCAAGAAAACCCTCAATAGAGTAACCTCCCATATTGGAGTTAAAGCCTTTACCCTCACGCCTCAGGTATGAATTCTTTGGCCCTATTTCAACTTTACCTATTATTCTTTCTTCTTGCTTAACTAACATGCAGGTAGATGCCACCCTTGAGGTGCTTCAAAGAAGGAAAAAGGAAATTGGATGGACTCTAGCTGATATTTGGGGAATAATCCCCGCCTTTTGCACGCACAAGATTATAGTTGAAGATGATGCCAAACCCTCCGTGGAACATCAAAGGAGGTTGAACGCGGTTATGCAAGAGGTCGTCAAGAAGGAAGTGATCAAGTGGCTAGATGCAGGGGTTGTGTATCCCATCTCGGATAATTCTTGGACTTCACCGGTACAATGTGTGCCGAAGAAGGGTGGTATGACGGTGGTCACAAATGAGAAAAATGAATTGATCCCCACTAGAACAGTCACCAGATGGAGGGTATGCATGGACTACCGGAAGCTAAATAAGGTGACCCGCAAAGACCATTTTCCATTGCCCTTTCTGGACCAAATGTTGGATAGACTTGCTGGGCGTGCCTACTACTGATTTTTGGATGGTTACTCAGGTTACAATAAGATTTTGATTGCTCCGGAGGATCAAGAGAAAACCACATTCACCTGCCCGTACGGGATCTTTGCATTCTCGCGGATGCCATTTGGTTTGTGTAATGCACCGGCTACCTTCCAGCGGTGCATGATGGCTATCTTTACGGACGTGGTGGAGGACTTCTTGGAAGTTTTCATGGATGATTTTAGTGTTGCGGGTGACTCTTTTGAATAATACTTGAAGAATCTCGACAAGGTTTTGGCCCGATGTGAAGAGACAAATCTTGTGCTTAACTGGGAAAAATGCCACTTTATGGTCAAGGAGGGAACTGTCCTCGGCCATAAGATCTCAAAGAATGGTATAGAGGTGGAAAATGCAAAGATTGAAATGATTTCAAAGCTTCCTCCTCCTACTTCCGTCAAGGGCGATAGGAGCTTTCTTGGGCATGCGGGGTTCTACCGAAGATTCATCAAGGACTTTTCAAAGATAGTGAATCCCTTGCGCAGATTATTGGAAAAGGATTCAAGGTTTGTGTTTAATGAAGAATCCATGAAAGCTTTTGAACTTCTCAAGTACAAACTGACAACCACTCCCATTATTACCGCACCCAATTGGAGCTTACCCTTCGAGCTTATGTGTAACGCAAGTGATGCTGCTATAGGAGCAATTCTGGGGCAAAGGGTGAACAAGATGTTTCACCCAGTGTATTATGCAAGCAAAACTATGAATGATGCCTAGGTTAATTACACTGTGACGGAAAAAGAGTTGCTCTCCATAGTGTTTGCCATGGAAAAGTTTAGGCCTTATCTAATGGGTGTCAAGGTAATAGTTCATACTGACCACGCAGCACTCCGCTACTTGATGAAAAAGAAGGACTCTAAGGCTCGGTTGGTGAGATGGGTTCTATTGCTTCAAGAGTTTGACCTTGAGATTCTTGATCGAAAAGGGTGTGAAAACCAAGTGGCGGACCACTTGTCCCGCTTGGAGGAGGAGGGGAGGCCCCATGATGGGCTAGAAATTAATGATTCATTCCCGGATGAGCAACTCCTCTCCGTATCCTTGAATAGTATGCCTTGGTTCGCGGATGTTGCTAATTTTCTTGTGACCAGCATTGTCCCGTGTGAGCTCTCTTCTAACCAAAGGAAGAAGCTTAAACGAGATTGCTTGGATTACTACTGGGATGAGCCTTACATGTTCAAGATTTGTAATGATGGTGTGGTCCGGAGATGTGTTCCTGAAGAGGAGCAAATGAGTATTCTTGAGGTTTGCGATTCCTCGCCCTACGGTGGTCATCATGGTGGGGTGAGAACTACTTCAAAGATGCTCAGCTGTGGTTTTTATTGGCCTACATTGTATAGAGATGCTAGTGAGCTTGTGAAGAGATGTGATGAGTGTCAGAGAGCTAGTGGAATATCCAAGAAGGATGAAATGCCTCTCACCACCATTCTTGAGGTTGACATATTTGACATTTGGGGCATTGACTTCATGGGACCTTTTGTGAGTTCGTGTGGTAACACGTACATTCTAGATACTGTTGATTATGTTTCCAAGTGGGTTGAAGCATGGCTTTGCCCAACAATGAGGCACGGAGTGTAGTGGCTTTCTTGAAGAAAAATATTTTTACATGGTTTGGCACTCCTAGGGCGATCATCAGTGATGGGGGTTCTCATTTTTGCAACAAGGCCTTCGATACATTACTTTCCAAGTATGGTGTGAATCATAAAGTGTCAACCCCTTATCATCCACAGGCTAGTGGACAAGTTGAGGTCTCCAACATGGAGATAAAGAGCATATTGTCAAAAATTGTCAATGCAAATAGGAGTGACTGGTCAAAGAAACTGGATGATGCTTTGTGGGCTTACAGGACTGCTTACAGGACTCCAATTGGTGCGTCTCCGTATGGCTGATATTTGGGAAAGCGTGCCATCTTCCGGTTGAGTTAGAGCATAAGGCCATGTGGGTGCTGAAGAAGTTAAATCTTGAGTGGGATATTGCAGCAAATCTTAGGTTAGAGCAACTCAATGAATTTGATGAGTTTAGGTTCCACGCCTATTCCAGCTCGTCCTTGTATAAGGACAAGATGAAGTACTTACACGACAAGTATGCCCGGAGCAAGAAATTCAAGGAGGGTGATTTGGTTCTTCTATTCAACTCTCGGTTACGACTGTTTCCGGGAAAGCTCAAGACAAAATGGAGTGGCCCTTTCGAAGTGGTGCATGTAACTCCATTTGGTGCTCTTGATTTGAAAAACAAAAATGGTGAAATATTCTGAGTTAATGGGAACCGAGTGAAGCACTATATTGGCAAGTTTGATTACAGCCACGTGGTCGCAATGATCCATCTCAAGTGATTGATGGTAACCTGCATCGTGCAGCGACGTTAAATCAGGCGCTTCTTAGGAGGCAACCCATGTGTTTTTCATTTTCTTCTTAGTGTAAGATTTGTTTTGGACTAACTGGTTGTGAGATTTGTGTGGGAATTTTTGATGCAGTGCAAGACTAACACTGGAAAAATTTGGCTAAGCCTGTAATTGGACCGCTGACCGCACTCAAAATTTCGCGGTGAGCGGAAGCTTTTTCGCGGGGTGGCGTAATTTGGTAGCGAGTGCGGACTTGAAAAGTCTAAAATGTGACCTCTCTGAAGTTTGAAACGCGTCCGTGGTAGCTTTTTCGCTGTAAGCAAACCTTTTCCGTGGCCGTGGCCATTTTTCCGCTCTCAGCGGTAATGTTGAACAGGCATCTCTTCAGAACATCTAAAAGTGCGGACCGCGGTGGAATTCCGCGGCCGCACCAGGTAAGATGGTGTGGG
The DNA here is from genome assembly GCF_001879085.1 of Nicotiana attenuata. Taxonomy (NCBI): domain Eukaryota; kingdom Viridiplantae; phylum Streptophyta; class Magnoliopsida; order Solanales; family Solanaceae; genus Nicotiana; species Nicotiana attenuata. The sequence continues at coordinate 99,498 of NW_017671631.1, read as the reverse complement.
CCTTCAGGTTTTTAGTATAAATAGGATGGCCCTGCTCCTTTTACCCTTTTCTCACTTTGCACTCTCAAACGAAGGAGACTACTATTCATCCTCTTTCACTCTAAGCCCTAATATGCATAACACTAATTAGAAGTCAATTTCCAACACTCATGAACAAACTGGTATACTCAAATCATCACTTTTTTTTTAATTTGTGTTTTTCTTTTCTTTTAGTTTTAACTTCTTTTTTCTTAGTTATGATTTGATTATTAGCCATTGTTGTTAAAAATTCATATGGTTACTTGTTGTCCATGCCTAATGGGGGTAGGGTTGTTCATTTTAGCACATAAAATTTCCTAAGTTGTATGCTAAGGAAAACCCTAGGCCACCCGTTGTTACTTTTTGAATTCCGCAGCCACGGTCGTATTTCCGTGGTCAGTGTTTATCTAAAGTGTTGACTTAAAATTGGTTTAAATGCCTCTGTCAGCGGTGGAAATTCTGCTGTCAACGGCCTACTTAACGCGGTCGCGCTTTATTTTTTGCGAAAAGCGGAATCTAAGTTCAGAGAATTGCAAAATTGAGCCCGCGACCGCGTTTGTTTTTCCTCGGAGGGTGGTGTAGCTTTCGCGATTGTGCTGAAAATTCCGCTCTCAGCGGTACCTCAGATTCAGAGATTGGGTAATCTGATTTCCAACATTCTGCGAACGAGGTTCTTTTTCCGCTGTCCGCGATCACCAGTCCGCGGTCGCGCCCTTTTTCCGATGTCAACGGACATTTTCTTTTGGAACTCTGTCAACTTTTCATTTGTTTATCTTTGATGATTCTTTTAACACCAATAATAATGATCTTCCACTGATTTTGTCTGCAGACAATGGTCCGATCTAGAGGTAGCGATGATACACAAAAAGGGAGGGCTAAATCCTCCCGAGGTAGGGGAAAGAGGAGGACAAGGAAGGACCAAATTACCACTAGCGGTCCATAAATCGATAGGGAAGTTGCGGAAAACAATCAAAGCTGCGAACAGAGCCGCATCCCATTCTGAGGGTAGTGAGTATGTCCCTTAGCGGGAAGTTTCGAACGGAGACTCAGTGCCAACCCACGTCCCTGCAGACTTTCCGGAGAGATTTCAGTTGAGAGATGAACCTACACCCCCTGCTTCTTCTAAGTCGTCTGATGGTTCAGAGGGAAGTAGTGAGTCTTCAGCATCAGCTTCTCCTCCAGCCTCTCCACCTAGACAGGACCCTATTGATGTAGATGGTGAGATCTGTGACGACGGGAGGGGTGGTGACACCCAGACAGGGGGTTAGAGAGATCAAGGAACCCAATGGTGTGGCAACAACGGTTTGTTAGTGAGAAGGCCTATCACAAATTCAGGGAATGGTGGCCGTAGAGGTCTCTCACCCTAGACAGGCAATTCATAGAAAAGTAACTTCTACCTCACAATCCTAATGTGAAGAGGCAATTTGATGAAAGAGTGGGGCGGAAATTCTTCACAAGCAAGCTTCCAGAGGCCAATGAATACTTAGTCAAAGAGTTCTATGCCAACGCAGCCCACATCAATAGGGCACCTATGTGACCAAGGTATGGAACATGAAGATTAGATTTGATAGCAAGACTCTGAATGACTATGATGGGTTCAATGATAAGGATAAGCCACTGTATCTGGAGAAGGTGGCTACGGATGACTTAGCCCGTCCGGGGCTTGCATCGGTGATTGCTCTTCTGGGGACTACTCCAGCTTGGCTGACACCTGGAGTCCCGATCTGTAACGACCCGGCCGGTTATTTTGAATAATACAATCTTGTTTCCCCATTTACTGCTAAATTCATGCTTTACAGTTATTATGCAACATGTCGGGGTAATTGGTTCTGGTCCGATGAGGTTTTGAAATGAATTGAGACACTTAGTCTCCAAGAAGAAAGCTTAACATGAATAATTTGAACGGAAGGTGAAACATGTGTAAACGACCCCGGAATGAATTTTTGATGATTTCAATAGCTCCGTATGGTGATTTCGGGCTTAGGTATATGTCCGGATATTTATTTTGAGGTCTGTAGCTAAATTAGGCATGAAATGGCGAAAATAAGAAATTTTAGTTTGAAAGTTTGACCGAGGAGATGACTTTTTTATATCGGATTTGGAATCCAGTTCTAAAAATTTTCCTAGCTCCGTTATGTCATTTATGACTTGTGTGCAAAATTTGAGGTCAATCGGACTAGATTTGATAGGTTTTGGCATCGAATATAAAAGTTGGAAGTTCTTAGTATCATTAAGCTTGAATTGGGGTGTGATTCGCGGTTTTAGCGTTTTTTGACGTGATTTGAAGTTTCGACCAAGTCCGTATCATGTTTTAGGACTTGTTGGTATATTTTGTTGGGTTCCCCGGGGACTCAGGTGTGTTTCAGGTGTGTTTCGGATCATTTTGGGCTACATTCGATGCTGATTTTATGATATCTGGTGTTGTTCTTCGCGTTCGCGAAGAAGAATTTGGCTTCTGGAAGTTTGTTCTTCGCGTTCGCGAAGAGAGACTCGCGTTCCTGAAGAAGGAAATCTCGGTTGCACAGGTCTGACTTCGGAGGCTCATATCTCACAATCTATAAGTAATTTGGAGATGATCAAAAAATGAAAGTTGTAGACCTTTGTGTCTAGATTTCAGAAATGTAAAAGAATTGCAATTTAGATTGGTGTAAAAAAAGTGATGGTAGTTACACTACAGGCTGTTCGGGGAGAGTTCGAAAATCTCTGCTGCACAGGGTTGACTTTGGAAGCTTATATCTCGCAATATATAATGACTCAGGAAATGACCAACCTATTGAAACTATATCCCTTGGTGTCTAGTTTTCGGAACATCAAACCATTTGTCATTTGGAGTTTTGTGCAAAACGTTATGACCATTATACTAAAGTCTGTCTGGAATGACTTTGGAAATTGCAGATGAGGAATTTGTTTATCGCGAACGCGAGTGAAGGGTCGCGAACGCGAAGAACAAGCCCCTGGGCAGCAGAATAAAGTCCAATTTCGTCCCATTCTTCCATTTTTGGAACAAGGAAGCTCGGGTGGGGTGATTTTTCGAGGGATTTTCAGAGAAAACAATGGGGTAAGTGTTCTTAACTCAATTTTGGTAAAGATTACCCGAATCTATTACAAATGTTAGCATATAATCTGTGATTTAAGTTGGAAATGTTAGAAAACCCTCTTGGATAGATTTGAGGATTTGGGGGTCGAATTGTTATTGGAATTATAGTAATTTTTGTATGGTTAGACTCGTGATTGGATGGGCTTTCATATTTCATGACTTTAGTCGGATTCCGAGAGGTGGGCCCTATGGTTGAATTTTGAGTTAATTTCGGTTTTTTATTGAAAAATGTAGTTATTTTCTTATGAAATTGATTCTATAAATTTTGTTGATTATATCGAATTATTTTGGCTAGATTCGAGCCATTCTGAATTGGATAATCGAGGAAAAAGGCCTACTAGTGGATTAACTTTGGATCTAGTCGAGGTAAGTACCTTGCCTAACCTTGTGTGGCGGACTTCCCCTTAGGATTTGAGTCTTCTATGTTTATTGTAGTTCGGGTACGTGAGGTGACGAGTGCGTACTCGGATTTATTTGGTGGAAATTGGCCTTTTAGTGTTCTTAGGTCCTTATATTCACTATGTATGAAGTTATTCTTGGTATGACTAAGTTCTTGCTTATTAGTTTCTCCTCTACATGATTCACCTTTATTGCCTAATTGACATCCTATTTGATTTAACTGAAGAATTTCGCCTCTCCTATTGTCATGCTATCTTTTCATAGCTGCTTGTCTTATTGAGAATTTATCATTATCCCTCCTGAAATTGTTTAGTCTTATGTGAAGCTAAGATCATCTTTCCTTAACTGAATTGTCGAATATCTTCGTAATTGTCCAACCTTAAAAGGACTTAGATAGACTATATCTTTGTTGACTTGCCTTTATTTGGGATTACTTGACTCGTGTTGATTTCCTTGTTATTCACTTGTATATTATGGGATCGTTGCGACAAGTTAGATTTCCCTTTTGTTGAATTGTTCCCTTTATGACAACATTTTTTCTATGGTTATTCCTTGTGAGCTGGTCCTACCGTTTCTTCGTGATTTACAGTTCTTGAGTTGACTTACTTCACGTACTTTGTATTATTGTCATTGTTGTTGTTAAGTATTTACTTTGGGACTACGGATTAGTACTCTAGGAGATTCCCCTGCACCTTTATATTTGGGACTACGGGACGATATCCCGGGAGATCCCCATGTACTGGATATTTACTTTGGGACTACGGATCGGTATTCCGGGAGATCCCTCTGCACCTTTATATTTGGTACTACAGGACGATATCCCGGGAGATCCCCCTGTATTGGATATTTTCTTTGGGACTACGGATCGATATTTCGGGAGATTCCCCTGCATATTTACGATTTGGACTACCGGACGATATCCCGGGAGATTCTCTGCACATTTATGTTTGGGACTACGGGACGTTATCCTTGGAGATCCCTTGTTGTTATCTCTGTGTTCTGAGTTGTTGTTTTCCATGATCTTATCCCTGTGTAAACGGTATAATTGCTGTCCGTTTATGTCCTTATGCTTACTAGCTGGTATGAAGTATGATAGGACACTTGCACAAGCATACACGTGGCTAAGCACCCTTATCGGATAGGAGCTCCTTGAAATTTCTGAGTATAGACGCACACCCTTGTTGTTTGCCTTCCATGCGAGAATGACTCTTTTGGGCACGTGAGTTGTCAGTATGATTAGGAGGTGTGATGAGGGCACAGGATGCCAAGTGTTAGGGTTCAGGTATTGAGACCCATATTGTATGATTATAAGATGAGGTGTCACAGGGTGACTGATATGCGAAGGTTATCTATTTGAAAAGATTATATTCGAAAAGCATTTATTTTGAAAGAACTCTTTTTGAAAAGAACATTTATTTGAAGGAAGTATATTTCGAAACATTTTTATCACTTGAATGGTTTGACTATTTGATTGACTCTTGCTGGTTAAGACTTAAGGTGAAACTATCAGAGTTGTTGAGTTATGACTTGTCTTTACTGTATTTGTGATTTCGGATTTGGGTTGTTGTCACGACCCAAACCAAATGGGCCGCGACGAGCACCCGGTGCCTTACTCAACCGAGTACCAACGTAAAATATCTTTCTTATCATACTATCATGGGTAAATGGGCCAGGAAACTCATCATGAGATAACAAGAATGAAACATAAGGGAATACTCAACATATGACGACCCAACATGATATGCAAACTTATACATGTGACATACGGGCCTATAAGGCCGACATGACCATTTGTAAACTCAAAACATAGGCCGATAAGGCCATAAAAGTATCCATACACCTGACATCTATCTACAAGCCTCTAAGAGCACCTAATATCATAAAGGTCGGGAAAGGGCCCCGCCAATCCAATCAATACATATCAAAAGCATACTGACCAAATAGGCAACTCCGGATCAAGTGGAGTGCACCAACACCTTCCGCTGAGCTGATAGCCTACTTGGAGGAATGTCAACCTCTCTATCGGGACCTGCGGGCATGAAACGCAGCGTCCCCAGGCAAAAGGGACGTCAGTACGAATAAAGTACCGAGTATGTAAGGCATGGAAGCATAAACAAGAACAGTAATGTAAGAGAGATAGAGAAGATACAACCTGTAACATCTGAGTGCCTCTGGGGACTACTGACATGAAATGCATAATTCATATATATACATAAACTTTTAAAACATTCGCCTCTGTGGGCATCATCATCATCATATCGTACCCCACCTCAAAGAGGACTCGGTAAAAACGTACCCGGCCATCATAAGGCTCGGTAGAATCATACCCGGCCACGTGGAGCTCGGTAAGCCCAAGTGATCAGTGGTTGCACAATAGGTGCCGTACCCGGCCGACTATAGCGTGGCTCGGTAGAGTAAAATAGATACATATATATAATGCATGCTCGACTCATGGAATCACGTTCTATACCTTTCGGAGTGACGTAAGGTCATTGCACCCTCGATTAACATTATGGACATCATACCATCAATATGAATTTCACTAGGACTCAAGGATCATACCTACTTTCTTAGAATAACTTTGTACGGAAAGAACAACATGGACAACCTTAGTTGCTAGGAGTAGATTCATTATGAAATAGCGTATCGTTTATGTTCATTTCATGTTAGATCATGCCAAAAGAAAGAAGAAAGTGCCTTAACATACATTGTATATTCTTCCCAACCTCAGGCTATGCAATTTCACGGCTCCTTAGTCTACAATAAGAGAAATGACACTCTCGTTATCGTTTAAGCGTCGTAACTATTATGTATCGACCACAACCTATTTTACAATGAAACGGACAGCACCTCCCCTGTATATATGACTTCAGACTAGTCAAAACAATCACAAACAGCCCAACATACCCTTCATACACAACACGACAACCATAATAGTGTCAAACAATCCGAAAATGTTACGACGAACGACTAACAAACAACCTTGCCATTATGTGGTGTTCCTCCACACCCTTCCTCCTCTGAACTCCATAAAATCAGTAGCAAAAGAGACAACCCAATACCATCACGAAACAGCCCACAAAATAGTCCCACAAGTTCATCAACTCAAAAATAATTTTTTCGGTTTACTTAAACACGTTTCAACTTTTTCTTTCAAATTGAGAAACACAACAAAAAGTACATCATTATACCTCTTATCCAATAAAACAGCCATGAATTCAACTTAGAAATAAGTTGACAACCAGCCAACTATTACACAAGAACAAACAACATACCATTCTTTCGAAACTTGCCAGGTCTATTCTTTACAATCGAGTTACAACTCGCAAACGCATAGATAATGGAAGGAGAATCATAAACTTACCTTGTACTGAGTATAACCCACGAAACCTGGTCCTTTTTCATCAAAAATAAGTTCCTCAACACGGCTACAAGAAGGAGAAAGAGAAACTAGCTAGCTGTCCAGACTTTTCAGCACTAGAATCGCGTCGTTACACCCGAATACCCTAGGGTTTGTGTGGGATATTTGGGGAGTAGTTTCAGAGGTTCAATTAGGATTTAATGGTCTGAAATATGAGTGAAATAAATGAGTTAATTATCCCTTAAAAGTACCCTCTTGGCCGACTTAATTGAGGCCTCTCCTTTTGGCAAGTAGGTGATGCACCTACTGTCACCTACCAGTCTGCGCTGTCTCGCGAAAACACGAATATCTCTCTACTCCAATATCTTATCAACAAACGGTTAAATGTGTTAGAAAATAGACTTGTATATCTTCGATTTGGAAGGTAGATCATCCCCTAATTCGAAGTATATTGGGAGAAAAGCTCAGTTACATTTCACCTAATTTTTAGCATATTTATGAATGGGACTTGTGATGACCTTTTCCAACTTTTGTTACACAACTCGGTTGACTTTAAAAAATAACACCAACTATCATACAACTAAAATAACTCATAATATAATCTCCTTATAATGTTGAACACCCTATTCTCGCCCTAAAAGTACATGTTACAACATTCACAGCTTGTCGACTTTCGACGAAACTTATTTTCTTCAATTCATTTAGCACCTAAGCATTCAAACCCTCTTGGTACTTGGTATTCATGATCTTAAATATTTGTAACCTCCATTGTAACATGATTAACTTACTTTATGTACTTTCAAAGTTTATCTCATTTCAGAGCTTACATCAATTGACTTACGAATACTCTCATGTACGAAAACATGGGGTGTAACAGTTGTGTCACGACCCTAAAACTGACCCGGTCATGATGGCGCCTATCATGAATCTAGGCCAGTCGACACAATTCCCAAATCAATCCATTATTCTATAAAAGCCATTTTAAGTCATTAATTAACAAGTAAAATCATAACATAAGACCAAATAACCAGTGCGAAATAAATACACCAGCCCAGCATCGGGGTGTCACAACTCATGAGCAACTACAAACCCGTCTAAGAACAAGAAGAGCTAACATAGTCTGAAAACTAATGTACTAAGACGATCTAGGTAAGGTAAGAAGGAGAAGTGCAGGGCTGCGAACGCCAAGCAGCTACCTAGCCAACTCCGGAAACCTGCTGGGAGATTGATCAGCACTCACTATCGCGTCCCGAGACTCCTGGATCTACACGCAAGGTGCAGGGAGTAATGTGACTACGCGAACTCAGTAAGTAATAAAAGTAAAAACAGCTGAGCAGTAAGAAAACGGATAATCTCACGTCACTACACTACCGCAAATACAGTACATTTCCAAAACAGTACAGAACTCAATTATCTCGTAAAACAAATTCAATTTCAGTAAAACCTTTTCTTTTAAAACATCTTTCAATAGTTTCAAATAAGTGAAGAAACAGTGAGTCAAAATGATAGAAACGTAAATAGCCCCTCGGGTAAGACATGTACCATAAACCGCCCCTCGGGCAAAATATCAACAGAACCAGCCCCTCGGGCTACCTCACAATCGCTTGCAGTCAGCCCCTCGAGCAACAACATGAAACAACAACAGCCCCTCGGGCAATATCACATCACTCGCACTGGGTACCCGCGCTAACTAGGGGTGTACACACTCCGGAGGGGCTCCTACAGCCCAAGCGCTATAACAAGCCATTTCGTGGCATAAATCAGTCAGGCCCTCGGCCTCATAATAACAAGCCACCTCGTGGCTTAAATCAATCAGGCCCTCGGCCTCACAATATCATGAATCAGTAACAGCTTGCTGCAGCGTGCAACCCGATCCCATAATATCCTCACAACACAGGCCCTCGACCTCACTCAAGCCCCTCAGGCAAACAGTAAAACAGGTACTCGGCTCAAAATTAATGAAAGCATAGCATGACTGAGTGTAAATATTATCAAAAACAGTGAGGAAACAGTAGTAAAAAGCCCTTAAGGGTCCAAACAGTCGGCACAAGGCCCAAACACGGCGTTCAGCCCCAAACATAGTAATACTTTCCAAAATATGATCATATCAAATATTTTTCTATCAAATACGCGACTTAATAGTCATACGGCACGGACCAAGTTACGATCCCCAATGGTGCACGACCCCACGCTCGTCATCTAGCATGTGTGTCACCTCAAAGTAGTGAAACGATGTGAAATGCGGAGTTTCATACCCTCAGGACAACATTTACAATCATTACTTACCTCAATCCGGTCTAAACTCTAGCCCGCGATGCCTTTGCCTCTCGAATAGTCCTCAACTCACCCCGAATCTACCAAAAATCAGATCATAACATCAAAATAGGCTAACGGAACAAAGCCCATGCGAAAATAATCAAATCACATCGAAAATCCCGAAATTGGCCAAACCCGACCCCCGGGCCCACGCCTCGGAATTCGATGAAAATCACATCACTAAAGTCCTAATCCTCCCACGAGTCTATACATACCAAGAACATCAAAATCGGACCTCAAATGGCCCCTCAAATCCCCGATGAACACTCTCCAATTTCAAGCCCTAACATCCCAATTTTTCACTCTTAATCTCATTAATTTAAATGTTTAATCCACTGAAATCATAGATGCATGTATTAGGTTCAACAATCTTACCTCCAAGCGTTACCCCTTGAATCCCTCTTCAAAACCTCCCAAAAAGCCTCAAAGCCGACCGAAAATGGTGAGAAATGAGGTGAAAATCGCGAAGGCAAGAATTTATATGTTCTGCCCAGGGGTTCCGCATCTGCGGTACAATACCGCACCTGCGACCCCCGCACCTGCGACAAGAAGTCAGCATCTGCGGAATTTCACTTAAAGTCCCCATCCGCACCTGCGATCAAGCCTACGCATCTGCGGACTCGCAGGTGCGACTAACCTCTGCTTCTGCGCTGCATCCCCAGCCAACTGGCCTTCTCTCCTGCGATCAAAAATGCCGCTTCTGCGGCTCGCACCTGCGGTCCCCAATCCGCAGGTGCGGTTATGACAGAAATACAGCAGCTTCAGCTGCAAACTCTATTTTCCAACTCTTCGATAACCATCCGAAATCATCCCGAGGCCCCCGGGACCTCATCCAAAAATACGAACAAGTCACATATCACTATTCAAACTTGTACCAATCTTCAGAACACGCAAAACAACATCGAATTATCAAAACACCCTCGGATTCAAGCCCATGGATTCAAAAACTTCCGAATTCTGCAAACGATCAAAAAGTCTATCAACCTTATCCGAATGACCTGAAATTTTGCACACACATCACAAATGACACAACGGACCTACTCCAATATCCGATATTCTATTCCGACGCCGATATCAAAATTTCCACTACCAACCGGAAAACGCCAAAATTCCAATTTCGCCAATTCAAGCCTAAATCTACCATGAACCACTAAAATACATTCTGATCACGCTCCTAAGTCCAAAATCACCCGACGGAGCTAACCAAATCATAAAAATTCAAATCCGAGATAGAATACTAAGAAGTCAAGACTGAGTCAAACCATACAAATTTAAAGCTTCAAGCTGAGAATCATCCTTCCATATCAATTCCGATTAGCCTGAAAAAACAAAACCGACGATTTACATAAGTCGTAATACATCATACGGGGCTAACCATGCCTGAGAACTGGCGAACAACGTGAAAATGCTCAAAATGACTAGTCGGGTCGTTATATTCTCCCCCACTTAAACATACGTTCGTCCTCCAACATGCCCAAAGTTGTTTCAAAAGCCATCAAATCGCCATGTATCCTCACTATGCACTTACCCGGGGGTAATCCTACGTCACCCCATCCCATATAGTTCTGATAACGCAACATGACTGAAATTTTGCAATCCAACCAAGCCCATGAACCTTAGAACCCAAATTTCCACTTCCGAAATTATCTACAAGATCAGAACCTCACATCTACACACCGAATAAATCTGAACACGCTGTATAAGTCAAAACAAGTTGTATCAAACCCTATCTGTAACCCAAGATGTAATCACATGACATACCATATAATTCAAACACTCGTAGCGATAACTTCAAATCACAGCAGTTGCTCAAATAACCCAATACCGATAATAAGCGCCTTATCAAGCAAAGCCTCATTCCAACACTTTCGTATACTGCCAATGATGAAATAAACACGCATAAAGTCATAACCATTCCTCAGATAAACCATTCATGAAGCTCCCTCTCCTTTGGAAAGGACCATAGTAAATTCCTAAGTCGAATCCTGACATTATCCTTCCAACATGCTGAAATCGAATCCGAAAGTATTCATTCTAGATCTCAGTGACCTCATCTCATCCAACACGACTACTCTAGTGACATGACACATCGATACAATCTAGATCCACAACCCGTGCAACCCGTGCACCAATAAGAAACAGTCCAAATGTACTCAAATCATGGGAAAAAATGACTCAAATGAGAGAGTTGTACCGCAAGGTCACCAGTACCACCACCACACAATGCTGAGAACTCATCACACATCATAGAAACAGAACACACGAATGTAACCCGAAGGATCATACCTCCACATAACCTCGCTGCAACGCGCGACCCTATCCAAACACTGGTCCACATCAAACACCTCAAGTCACTATGCTCAAAATCAACAACCACGCGCAATTTGATGTCCGGTACCAAAAGCAAATCATAATAACCACGGCGAAGCCAATGACATAACAGCACACCAACCCGAAAGGACACAAACGATACGCCATCCACCGAGCAATACCCAATACTCTTCACGCTCGAATTCCACTATGAGACCCCAATAGAACCGCACCATATGTGCCTATAGCCAACAAATCATAACGCCTCGCAATAAGGAAAGGTAACTCATAGATCACTCCAGAACACTAAGAAGCTCAATGACAATCGAATCAACATATCCATCAACAACAGCAACTCGAAGCCAACAAAGTCGACTCGATGCAGAACACATCCATATTGGCCTACCAATGAACTCCTTATCAAGGATTTCCCGAAGCTGCTCCTTCAACTCCTTTAACTCCGCCTGTGCCATACGATACGGTGCCCGGCACCAAATCAATACCTAAAATCAACAACCCTGTCCGGTGGCATGCTCGACCGCAGGAACCACATCCGGAAAATCCCTCACGAAGGCCAAATAAGAAGCAACCCTTCCCGACCATCCGCTGGGTCTTTAAAATGAAATCACCCTACTAGGAACATAATCCGCCGAATCTCGCCACTCAATCCGTGGCATCCCCGGCATAGACCATCATCATCGTATTAGCGTGACAGTCCAGAATAACACGGCACAGAGACAACCAATCCATACCCAATATCACATCAAAGTCTACCATGCTAAGCAACAAAGGATCCACTCGAGTCTCCAACCCCCCAATAGTCACCACACAAAACTGATGTACAAGGTCCACAACCATAGTATGACCTGTTTATGAGAACTCCCAGTCCTCAAATCCATAAAGCACTCGAATCACTCTATCTGATCCCAACTCCACCGCCCGAACATCTCGCGTACCTCTAATACTCAATAATTCCTCGAGGGATACTCATAAAATTCTTCTGTGCCACCAAGCATCCTCGAATATCAGTCGTCGATCAAACTAGAGGGTGTCGTAATACTAATGAAGTATCCTTGACTCGAACGCATTGCCCTTTCTGAAATATATACCCTCCTCAAGCCACACCAATCAGTGATATCATTTACCTAATCTTTTGAAATTGTCCATGATGCCTAAGAATTTATGACCTTCCTTCCAGAACTGAACTGTGACCTTACACATGCAAATCTCAACCCTAGACAACATACCGCATACACCATGCCATCTTATGATAAATATGAGAACTTCATGATCCCTTCCGAGCCACAAGCAACTACGTACTCAACTAGCCAAGAATTTCCCCTTCTGATACCATCTAGAAGAAAATCATTATACATCACATGCTCCTCATGCCAGGCAAAAATACACATCCCTAACAGTGGTGGAAACCATCAAGAACTCCCCGAATCCCATCTGCACAAAACTAAACCGTTAGGACTGAATCCTTCTAACTCAACCGAGCTACGCAGGCCACCAAAAACCCAAGAGCATTGCCACAAGACACCTGTAGAAACTCATTACCCAATAAGCACCTAAAGACCTAACTCTATCCCTTATCATGTCGATGCGACCTACTACCAAGCTGTCCCATTTATCCAAGTTCCTTCTGATTTACCTTCGAATTGATACTTCTCCTTACCATGATACAGCAATCCTCAACCCAGACTCACCACACGAGACCCAAGCATATAACACACCGTCTAAGGCTCATAAGCCGTTGAATATTCTCTCAAATATCCCCAAGAGCACCACATTCCGAATACTTACCCTGAAGCGACTTCCTACAAATCTAAAGCCATTACCTTCACTTTCCTGATACTGATATGTAGAATCCATAATGATACAGAAATGCCACAAGTCTTGAGACCCTCAAATGTAAACCTCAGTTTCTAGCCAAATACACATCCTGAAGATCTCCAATTATTACATGTAAATCTTAAATCCTTTAAAACCATTCTCGGGAGTCATCCACTCCACTTAGGTTTCCATTAAACTGATCAAACGAACCGAACGACCTGTGTTCCATCAGCACCGCAACACCCCGAAAAGTAACCCCACCTTAATGCGACGAAATAATTTCCTGCTCCATGCACATTACATCCTTCACCAATAACAACTCAAGTCATTCCATGATTCTTACACACCCATAAAGCATAACACAACTCTTATCCAAAATTTCCCTTACTCGAGTCATCCTCAATCTCAACCTCTATAATCCATAACCGATTCACCATTATACCTCAAACTGGAACCAACATAGCATATAACTGTGCAATCAGCCGATCAATAGCAGACTCCCCCACTTGGCTCAAAGCCATAGATCAAAACACACAATAACTCCCAATGCCTATACTCCAATACCGTTGTAATACCATAGTGAGATTAAACTCAACCCTTCATAAGCTAGTGCAACACAAGCCATCTAGTATTTCAATTCATCTGAAATTTCACATTCACCCTCGTAACAGTCAAGCCCACTCTTTTAAGCAATCCAAATTCAAATTGCAACACATATATTTCACTGGTATAAGAGGTCTTCCAACAAACAACAAAAGGATCACACAAACTTCAGAACACTCTGCGGGAGATAACCCACTTGCTACGTCTCAAACTAACATCTCTTTATACCCTTCAACCGTCATAAACATCACGCAATCACTTAATCTTCCTGAGTCTGAACTCATATAATGACATGAAATCTACTTCACTCCCCAACTAAACAGCATGAAAAGGTCCTTCAACACACCCATAACTCGAATTTATACATCAAATCAAGATGGAAATAAAGCACCAAATAGTTCTTTCTACCCTCAAGCAGAACTCCCTCATTACATTCAAATCATATGAACACATCTCGCAGTCAAATCATACTCATCACGTAGCCATACAGCCATCATTTCCACTAATAGGGACACTACCGAACATATAAATCTAAAAGCACGTGCTCACACAATCAACACCTCAGTGCTCAAGCTACAGGCAAAGCCTGGCCTCAAGTCCTCCAGACTGGCCCAATATCAACACACAGAAATCATGTCTCACCCCTCGTTCAGGGAATCACAAGTCATCGATGCACTGCTGATATCGAGCGCTCATGCGTGCATACGAACGCGTAAAGGAATTTCAAGAATTACATTTCAAGCTAAATCAATTTCGCACGATAAGAATTCAAGAATGTGAAGTTTTCCTAAAGGTTCTATAGCCTCCCGAGGATAAATGCAGACGTCTCCATACCGATCCGCGAGACTCTACTAAACCTGCTCATGACTCGTGAGACCTATGTAACCTAGGCTCTGATACCAACTTGTCACGACCCTAAAACCGACCGAGTCGTGATGGCGCCTATCATGAAACTAGGCCAGCCAACACAATTCCCAAATCAATCCATTATTCTATAAAAGCCATTTTTAAGTCATTAATTAACAACTAAACTCATAAGATAAGTCTAAATAACCAGTGCATAATTAATACACCATCCCGACATCAGGGTGACACAAGTCATGAGCAACTACAAACCCGTCTAAGAACAAGAAGAGCTAACATAGTCCGAAAAATAAAGTACTAAGACAATCCAGGTAAGGTAAGAAGGAGAAGTGCAGGGCTTGAACACCAAGCAGCTACCTAGCCAACTCCGGAGACTTGTTGGGAGACTGATCAGCACTCACTATCGCATCCCGAGACTCCTGGATCTGCACGCAAGGTTCAGGGAGTAATGTGAGTACGCCAACACCTTAAGTAATAAAAGTAAAAATAGCTGAGCAGTAAGAAAATAGATAATCTCACGTCACCGCACTACAGCAAATGCAGTACATTTCCAAAACAGTATAGAACTCAATTATCTCGTAAAGAAAATTCAATTTCAGTAAAACCTTTTCTTTTAAAACATCTTTCAATAGTTTCAAGTAAGTGAAGAAACAGTGAGTCAAAATGATAGAAACGTAAACAGCCCATTGGGCAAGATATGTACCATAAACCGCCCCTCGTGCAAACTATCAAAAGAACCAGCCCCTCGGGCTACCTCACAATCGCTCGCAATCAGCCCATTGGGCAACAACATGGAACAACAACAGCCCCTCGAGCAATATCACATCACTCACACCGGTACCCACGCTCACTAGGGGTGTACACACTCCGGAGGGGCTCCTACAACCCAAGCGCTATAACAAGCCATCTCGTGGCATAAATCAGTCAGGCCCTTGGCCTCATAATAACAAGCCACCTCGTGGGATAAATCAATCAGGCCCTCAGCCTCACAGTATCATGAATCAGTAACAGCTTGCTGCGGCATGCAGCCAGATCCCATAATATCCTCACAACATAGGCCCTCGGCCTCACTCAGTCAGAACTCACTCAAGCCCCTTCGGGCAGATAGTAAAACAGGTACTCGGCTCAAAATATCATTTATAAAATCGAAATGAGTAAATAAAACCCGAGTTATGAAATTAATGAAAGCATAGCATGACTGAGTGTAAATATTACCAAAAACAATGAGGAAACGGTAGTAAAAAGCCCCTAAGGGTCCAAACAGTCGGCACAAGGCCCAAACACGGCGTTCAGCCCCAAACATAGTAATACTTTCCAAAATATGATTATATCAAATAGTTTTCTATCAAATACGTGACTTAATACAACACAGACCAAGTTACGATCCCCAATTGTGCACGACCCCACGCTCGTCATCTAGCATGTGCGTCACCTCAAAGTAGTGAAACGATGTGAAATGCGGAGTTTCATACCCTCAAGATCATTACTTACCTCAATCCGGTCTAAACTCTAGCCCGTGATGCCTTTGCCTCTCGAGTCGTCCTCAACTCACCTCGAATCTACCTAAAATCAGAATCATAACATCAAATAGGCTAACGGAACAAAGCCCATGCAAAAATAATCAAATCACATCGAAAATCCCGAAATTGGCCAAAACCGACCCCTGGGACCACGCCTCTAAATTCGATAAAAATCACATCACTAAAGTCCATATCCTCCCACGAGTCTATACATACCAAGAACATCAAAATCGGACCTCAAATAGCCCCTCAAATCCCCGATAAACACTCTCCAATTTCAAACCCTAACTTCCCAATTTTTCACCCTTAATCTCATTAATTTCTATGTTTAATCCACTGAAATTCACCGTAGATGCAAGTATTAGGTTCAAGAATCTTACCTCCAAGCGTTACCCCTTGAATCCCTCTTCAAATCCTGCCAAAAAGCTTCAAAGCAGATCAGAAATGGTGAGAAATGAGCTGAAAATCGCAAAGGCAAGAATTTATATGTTTTGCCTAGGGGTTCCACATCTGCGGTCCAATACCGCACCTGCGACCCCCGCACCTGCTACAAGAAGACCGCATCTGCAAAATTACACTTATAGTCCCCATCTGCACCTGCGATCAAGCCTACGCATCTACGGACTCGCTGGTGCGACTAACCTCCGCATCTGTGCTGCATCCCCAGCACCCTGGCCTTCGCTCCTGTGATCAAAAGTGCCGCTTCTGCGACTCGCACCTGCGGTCCCCAATCCGCAGGTGCAGTTATGACAGAAACACAGCAGCTTCAGCTGCAAACTCTATTTTCCAACACTCCGATAACCATCCGAAATCATCCTGAGGCCCCCGGGACCTCATCCAAAAATACGAACAAGTCACATATCACTATTCAAACTTGTACTAATCTTCAGAACACGCAAAACAACATCGAATCATCAAAACACCCTCGGATTCAAGCCTAAGGATTCGAAAACTTCTAAATTCCGCAAATGATCAAAAAGTCTATCAAACCTCATATGAATGACCTGAAATTTTGCACACATGTCACAAATGACACAACAGACCTAATCAAATTTCCAGAATTCCATTCTGACCTAGATATCAAAATTTTCATTACCAACCGGAAAACGTCAAAATTCCAATTTCGCTAATTAAAGCTTAAATCTACCACGGACCACCAAAATAAATTCCGATCACGCTCCTAAGTCCAAAATCACCCGACGGGGCTAACCAAATCATAAAAATCCAAATCTGAGATCGAATACTAAAAAGTCAAGACAGAGTCAAATCTTTCAAATTTATAGCTTCAAGCTGAAAATCATCCTTCCATATCTATTCTGATTAACCTGAAAACCAAAACCGACAATTAACATAAGTCGTAATACATAATATGGGGCTAGCCATGCCCGAGAACTGGCAAGTGACGTGCAAATGCTCAAAACAACCGGTCGAGTCGTTACAAGTTGTATTCTCACTTACATTTCCATGTGTTTCCTTATGGTGTTCCGCTGAGTACTTGATGTTTCTTTCCTTATTTTTAATTAATGTATTTTTAGCCGTATCGCGTAGTCTCTATATAAAAATCATGTTCTGTATATTAGACCAGTAGGTGTCTTGACTGTTCCTCGTCACTACTCCACCGAGGTTAGTCTTGATACTTACTGGGCACCGATGTGGTGTGCTCATACTACACTTCTGCACTTCTTTTTTGGTGCAAATCTAGGTATTGTTCGCTAGTAGCTGTGCGGATTCTTGCCGAAGAGACTCAAGGTAGCCCTGCTGCTGCGTTCGTAGGCTTCGGAGTCACCTTCCTAGTTTATATTAACATTGTAGTACTTATTTCCATACGATCATGTTTAGAAGTTGTAGTGCAACTCTGTAGAGCTTATGACTTGTACTACCGGGTTTTGGGAATTATAATTTTGAAGAGATTTTTGCTTCGAGACTGTTAATTTCATTTTTTATTGTTGTATTTCACTATGAGTTAGGCTTACGTAGTCCCTAAGACTAGGTGCCATCACGATACCCAAACGGAGGGAAAGTTGGGTTGTGACAAGTTGGTATCAGAGCTCTAGGTTCATAGGTGCTACGAGTCATAAGCGAGTTTAGTAGAGTCTTGCAGATCAGTACGGAGACGTCTATACTTATCTTTGAGAGGCTAAGGAACTATTAGGACAATCTCACATCATTCATTCCTATCGTGCGACCTTATTGATCTTAGAGTTTGAACTTTTATCATTCCATTCTCTCACTAATGGTGAGGACACAAGCATTAGTTATCGACGGCGCTGCTCCCAAAGCAGGTGTCACTAGAGGCAGAGGCAGAGGCCGACGACGAGTATGTGCCGCAGCTAGACCATATTCCAGAGTAGCAAGTTCACGTTGGTCAGGTTCCAAGTGTTAGGGCGACACAGCCTATGGTCCTAGTTCAGCTTATAGCTAGGGCAACAGCATTTGAGGAAGGGCAATTTAGATTTGCAAGGTTCAAGGACTATGACCCTCCTACATTCAGTGGTTGGCTTCAGAGAGCGCATGGGGTTTATTGAGGAGTGCCATCGCATTCTCCGTACTATGGGTATTGTTGAGACGAGTGGGGTTTCTATTACTACATTCCATCTTAAGGGGGCGGCTTATCAGTGGCGGTGGGCATATGAGTTGGGTAGCCGGCCAATGCAGCTTTGCTTACATGGGTTCAATTTTCAGAGATATTTTGAGAGATGTTGTACCTCAGTCACTTCGGGATGCATGGCGTGCGGAGTTTGAGTAGTCGCGTCAGGGCACCGTGTCAATATTAGATTATGTTGTCAGATTCAGCGATTTGGCCAGACATGCACCTACCTTGGTCGCTACAGTTAGAGAGCAAGTCCGTGGATTCATTGAGGGGCTCAGCCATGATATTTGGTTCAGCATGGCTCGAGAGTTGGAGTCAGATGTTTTGTTTTAGCAGGTGGTAGGGATCGCTTGCTGGTTAGAGGGCATGTGGGACCGCGAGCGAGAGGACAGACGAGATCAGGAAAGAGAGAAAGAGTACAGGGAGGCGAGGATGCCTCGCAGACCGGAAGATCTGCTGGCCCTTATTCTGGAGGCAGGGTACGATATGGTGGAGGTTTCGTGAGTCAGCTAGTTCAGTTTGCGCTTCAGGCTTCACACAGTGATTCAGGTGTTCATGGGTCTCAGAGTACCCGTATCGCACAGTTTCCATAGCCACGTCAGTAGAGGGGTTGCTTTGAGTGTGGAGATACTATCCACATGGTGAAAGATTTCCCCCGATTTTGGGCAGATGTGTCACAGTGAGGTATTCAGGTGAGTAGAGGGCGCCCGAGAGGGGGAGGCCCAGCCCGTTGATGTTTTTCATATAGTAGGCTTAACACCGTTGCGCCCGATGATGTCATTCAGGTATGATTTTGATTTGCTATAGAGGAGCACCATCTGTAGTTCATTACAGTTCTGCTTATTGGGGTGAGTTCCCCTATTTGTTGCTCCACTTATGGGTGTGTTTCATGATTTGCACTCTGTCTATGTGTTACCTTGTTAGGAGGTTCTATGAGTGATACCATGTCTATCGTCTGTTTTTATTCATTATCGAGAGTTATGAGACTAGTAGTAAATTCCTATTGTCCATTGCGGTATGCTTGATGTGATTTCTGAGTATTTTTTGCTACGACCTCTGATTTTGTTGCTCCACCGGTATGGGAGCCAGTATTTGTTGTAATTTGTGATGGAAATTGGTCTAGTGAAAGTTTCCAGCTAGTTTGATATATATCCTACTTGTGATTCAGAGTTGAGGGTAAGACCCTCGTGATTTCTTGTGATTTGATGTGTTTGAACCGGGCGGTGTACCGCGGTGGAAGTTATACCAGTATGAGATCCTTGTGAATTTTTCATATGCTTTAATTCTTTTCTTGGTAGGTTATTTTGTAGGTTGGTACTGATAGAGAGTTGTGCCTGTCGGGCTTGCTTGATAGTTCTCCTATGTGTTTCTATTTTCATATTCAATCATTTTCGTTATGTGCTTCTTTAGTTAAAGCTTGCGGGGTGTGTGTCCGGTGGTGTTCGTTGTGACTTGTTGATTCGGGTGTTTGGTTATGAGGCCATTGTGTTTTTTTGCATCATTGTCAGTGTTATGGAGGTTTGAAACAAAGTCCTATCGGATATGAGGCTAGTGGCCGATGAAGGATTTGATTTCTGGCAGGTATTGTGATCAAGAATATTATTATAGGCCTATGTGTGGTGTGTATATTGTGTGGTCGTACTATGTGGTTGTAGGCATAGTGGTTGCATCTAGTTGAGACTGATACCGAATATGGATTTAGAATCGGGTCTCTTGGAAATGAATGGAAGGTGAGAATTTTTGCTCTAAGGCTTATAGGTATTGGAAGAAAGGCTAAATTTCAATTGAGAGGGTGTCGTCAAGCTTATGTGGATTGGGGTGATGTGGGATCACCCGCGGGTGTATGTTGGAAGTGTGCATTCAGTGATTTGAGTACTTCGAGGCGAATCTTGGCACATTCGAGGATGAACATTTGTTTTAGAGGGGGGGATGTAACGACCCGGCCGATCGTTTTGAATAATACAATCATGTTACCCCATTTACTGCTAAATTCATGCTTTACAGTTATTATGTGACTTGTCGGGGTTATTGGTTCGGGTCTGGTGAGGTTTTGAAATGAAGTGAGACACTTAGTCTCCAAGAAGAAAGCATAACTTGAATAATTTGATCGGAAGATGAAATGTGTAAACGACCCCGGAATGAATTTTTGATGATTTCAATAGCTCCGTATGGTGATTTCGGGTTTAGGGTTGTGTCCGTATATTTATTTCGAGGTCCGTAGCTAAACTAGGCTTGAAATGGCGAAAATAAGAAATTTAAGTTTGGATGTTTGATCGCGGAGTTGACTTTTTGATATCAGGGTCGGAATCCGGTTCAAAAAATTTTCCTAGATCCGTTATGTCATTTATGACTTGTGTGCAAAATTTGAGGTCAATCGGACTTGATTTGATAGGCTTCGGCATCGAATATAGAAGTTGGAAGTTCTTAGTTTAATTAAGCTCGAATTGGGGTGTGATTCGCGGTTTTAGCATTGTTTGATGTGATTTGAAGTTTCGACCAAGTCCGTATCATGTTTTAGAACTTGTTGGTATATTTGGTTGGGGTCCCGGGGCACTCGGGTGTGTTTCGGGTGTGTTTCGAATCATTTTGGGCTACTTTGGATGCTGATTTTTTGTTATCTGGTATTGTTCTTTGCGTTCGCGAGGAGCAACTCGCGTTCGCGAAGAAGAATTTGGCTTCTGGAAGTTTGTTCTTCGCGTTCGCGAAGAAGGAAATCTCGATTGCACAGGTCTGACTTCGGAGGCTCATATCTCACAATCTATAAGGAATTTAGAGATGCTCCAAAAAAGAAAGTTGTATCCCTTTGTGTCTAGTTTTCCGGAATGTACAACAATTGGCATTTAGATTTGTGTACAAAAAGTTATGGTAGTTACACTACAGGCTGTTCGGGGAGAGTTCAAAAATCTCTATTGCACAGGGTTGAATTTGGAAGCATATATCTTGCAATATATAATGACTCAGGAAATGAGCAACCTATGAAACTATATCCCATGGTATGTAGTTTTCAGAACATAAAACCATTTGTCATTTGGAGTTGTGTGCAAAAAGTTATGACCATTATACTAAAGGCTGTCTGGAATGAGTTTAGAAATCGCTGATGAGGAATTTGTTCATCGCGAACGCGGGAGAAGGGTCGCGAACGCAACGAACAAACCCCTGGGCAGCAGAATAAAGTCCAATTTGGTCCCATTCATCAATTTTTGGACCAAGGAAGCTCGGGTGCAGCAATTGTTTGAGGGATTTTCAGAGAAAACACCGAGGTATGTGTTATTAACTCAATTTTTGTTAGATTACCCAAATATATTACTAATTTTAGCATTTAATTTGTGATTTAAGTTGGAAAAGTTTGAAAACCCTCTTGGATAGATTTGAGGATTTGGGGGTCGAATTGTTTTCAGAATTTAGTAATTTTTATATGGTTAGACTCGTGATTGGATGGGCTTTCATATTCTGTGACTTTTGTCTGATTTTGAGACGTGGGCCCCATGAGTGAATTTTGAGTTAACTTCGGATTTTTATTGAAAAATGTAGTATTTTCTTATGAAATTGATTCAATAAATTTTTTTGATTGTATCGAATTATTTTGGCTACATTTGAGCCATTCAGAATTGGATAATCGAGGAAAAGGGCATACTAGTGGATTAAATTTGGAGCAAGTCGAGGTAAGTATCTTGCCTAACCTTGTGTGGGGGGCTTCCCCTTAGGATTTGAGTCTTCTATGTTGATTGTAATTCGGATATGCGAGGTGACGAGTGCGTACTCGGACTTGTTTGGGGGAAATTGGCCTTTTAGGGTTCTTAGGTCCTTATATTCACTATGTATGAAGTTATTCTTGGTAAGACTAAGTTCCTGCTTATTATTTTCGCCTCTACATGCTTAACTGGAATTAATTGTTTCATGATTCACCCTTATTGCCTAATTGACATCCTATTTGATTTAACTGAAGAATTTTGCCTCTCCTATTGTCATGCTATCTTTTTGTAGCTTCTTGTCTTATTGAGAATTTATCATTACCCCTCCTGAAATTCTTTAGTCTTAAGTGAAGCTAAGATCATCTTTCCTTAATTGAATTGTCGAATATCCTCGTAATTGTCCAACCTTAAAAGGAGTTAGATAGCCTATATCTTTGTTGACTTGCCTTTATTTGGGATTACTTGACTCGTGTAGATTTCCTTGTTATTGACTTCTATATTGTGGGATTGTTGCTACATGTTAGATTTCCCTTTTGTTGAATTGTTCCCTTTATGACAGCATTATATTATGTGGTTATTCCTTGTGAGTTGGTCCTACCGCTTCTTCGTGATTTACAGTTCTTGAGTTGACTTACTTGCCGTATTTTGTATTATTGTCATTGTTGTTGTTGCGTATTTACATTAGGACTAAGGATCAGTACTTTGGGAGATCCCCCCTGCACCTTTATATTTGGGACTACGGGAATCCCGGGAGATCCCCCTGTCCTGGATATTTACTTTGGGACTACAGATCGGTATTCCGGGAGATCCCCCTGCACCTTTATATTTGGGACTACAGGACGATATCCCGGGAGATCCCCCTGTACTGGATAGTTACATTGGGACTACGGATCGGTATCCCAAGAGATTCCCCTGTATATTTATGATTTGGAAAACGGGGTGATATCCCGGGAGATCCTCTGCACATTTATGTTTGGGACTACGGGACGTTATCCTGGGAGATCCCATGTTGTTACCTTTGTGTTATGAGCTGTTGTTTTCATTGATCTTATCCCTGTGTAAATAGTATATGTGTTTTCCGTTTCTGTCCTTATGCTTACTAGCTGGTATGAAGTATGATAGGACACTTGCACAAGCATACACGTGGCTAAGCACCCTTATCGGATAGGAGGCTCCTTGAGATTTCTGAGTATAGACGCACACCTTTGTTGTTTGCCTTCCATGTGAGAATGACTCTTTTGGGCACGTGAGTTGTCAGTATGATTAGGAGGTATGATAAGGGCACAGGATGCCAAGTATTAGGGTTCAGGTATTGAGACCCATATTGTATGATTATGAGATGAGGTGTCACAGGGTCACTGATATGCGAAGGATATCTATTTGAAAAGATTATATTCGAAAAGCATTTATTTTGAAAGAACTCTTTTTGAAAAGAACATTTATTTGAAGGAAGTATATTTCAAAACATTTTTATCACTTGAAAGGTTTGACTATTTGATTGACGCTTGCTGGTTAAGACTTAAGGTAAAAACTATCGGGGTTGTTGAGTTATGACTTGTCTTTACTGTATTTGTGATTTCGGATTTGGGTTGTATTCTCGCTTACCTTTCCGTGTTTTCCTTGTGGTGTTCCGTTGAGTACTTGCTGTTTTCTTTCCTTTATTTTAATTACTGTATTTTTAACAATATCGCGTGGTCTCTGTATAAATATCATGTTCTGTATATTAGACCAGTAGGTGTCTTGATTGTTCCTCGTCACTACTCAACCGAGGTTAGTCTTGATACTTACTGGGCACCGCTGTGGTGTGCTCATACTATACTTCTGCACATTTTTGTTATGCAGATCCAGGTATTGTTTGCTGGTAGTTATGCGGATTCTTGCCGAGGAGACTCAAGGTAGCCTTGCTGCTCCGTTCGCAGGCTTCGGAGTCACCTTCCTATTTTATATTCACATTGTTGTACTTATTTCCATACGATTGTGTTTATAAATTGTAGCGAAACTCTGTAGAGACTATGACTTGTACTACAGGGTTTTGGGAATTATAAATTTTGTAGAGATTTTTGCTTCGAGACTATTAAATTTCACTTTTTATTGTTGTATTTCAGAATGAGTTAGGCTTACCTAGTCCCTAAGACTAGGTGCCATCACGATACCCAAACGGAGGGAAAGTTGGGTCATGACACGATCTACAGAAACACTTTGAGCTTCAAGGCGAAAGGGTGGGAGAGTTTTTTGTGCAGCCGGTTAGACCCTATTACGCATGACAGTGATATGCCAGTTTCTCGGGCTATTATTGTTGGAGCTATCATGGCGGGATTCCCAATCAACGTCGGGAATATTATGGCTAGGGTGATTACCAGAGTGGTTAAAAGGGATGAGAGTTCATATCTTTTCCCAAACTTTCTCACCATGTACCTGGAGGATTAGGAAGTAGAAGGAAGGGATTTTGACACGAAAATGAAACCAAAGAGGCCATTTTCATGGTACAGCCTTCAGGGTCCAGACAACCCCAAGTCCAAGGCAAAGCCACCACTTCCACTGGCCAGTCTGAAGAGCCACCAGTGGTAGCCACTGGTTCTGAGCCTTCCACTGCCATGCCACATCCTCCTTGCGGACCATCTTCCTCTATTCCGGCTTCAGTCTTTTCTTCATCAGCATACCCTCTGACTGCACCGAGGGTCAACCAGACTCTTTCTAGCATCAACAACTGGATGCAGGTAGCTACATCTAAGTTGTCTGCATATCAAGCACAGTGGCAGCTCAGTCAGTTCAAGCTCAGCCTCAGTTGCCCGCTTTAGTGGAGGAATCTCTAAAGGAGCTTCTGGACAACTAGAAGAAGCTCCTGGACAACCAGAGGCTTATCATGGATACTTTGGAGGCACAAAGTAAAGCAATCAAGGACCTGGGCAAACAAACAAAGAAGATGAAGAAGACTCGGGCCTCAAAGGAATCAGTAAAGCAGCTAAGAAAGGAGGTTGAGGCGATTAGATCACCTGGAGACATTCCGTTGGACCTACTCTTGGAGGAGCCAGTTCCAGCAGCTTAAGTAGCACAGGCACCAGAGCAGGAGGCTGGCGGAGAGCCCATAAGGACAAGAGTGATCCCCCAGACTGAGGATTTGAAGATTGAGTTGGAGGACCCTGAGGGAGGTGACTCAGGCCAGCCACAGGACCCAGCCAGTGATCCCATGCACACAGAGGCACCATAGGGAGTTTTCTTTACTCTCTACTCTTCTCCTGTTATGTTTTTGCTTATAGCATTGAGGTAAATGCTATTTTTTTTATTTGGGGGCGATGGCCTTACTTTGATGATATTTTGGATATTTGGTCTGTAATAACCTTGATACTATTTTCTGTTATTCTCGTACTTTTTTTACTTTTGGTATGTATATAAAGTTACTCTTCCATGTATATATTCATTCCCCTTTTATGTATATTCGTCTCAATCCCCTATTGTACATATTCAGTTTACTTTCCGTATTTTACTTTATAACTTCTTTTGTAATTTCCTTAATAGCATAACTTCTTATTTAATTTAGTAGCTTCTTTTTCAGTTTGTAGCTTCTTACTTTTACAAGTTCTTGTGATAATTAAGCCTTTGGTTTTCTTAATGCCACGGTTCTTTCCAAAGGTGGAATTTGTGTGAACCGGGTGGCTCTTCCCGATGTTGGATGGCATGACAACCTTCTTAAGGGTTTGAGTCCATTTTTCTTTATGTTTTTGTGTAAATAGTAGAAATGAATAAAAGTTACTCAGGCAAAGCTTCACTTGGGCCTAGCACATTTACCTTTGACCTTATAGTTAGAAATAAATTGATTTGCAAGGAATGGTGCTACTTGTGACCTTTAGACTCTTGTGTTGACTAAACAATGATCGAGTAGCTTCTTGGAGCCATTTGTGTTGCTCAATCTTAGATAGGGTTGTTGTGGATCCTCGACTCTATCTCTTTAGGAATCCAAAAGCTTGTGAGGTTAGGTATTGATTTGCAAGTCCAAGTCCCGTGCCAATAAATGCCCTGAATGTTTGTCTAGGCGAAATTCTAAGTGTAGCTCGACTTGAGAGATTATTATAGCCTCTCATTGATCCAGATTGAGACTTAAAAGCATCCATATCCCACCAAATATGTTATCCCTAGTCAACCCCGTTGAGCCATAGCCCTTGTTCTTTCAATAACCATGATACAAGCCTTTATCCGATCTAAAATGATCCTCTCTTGGCACCCGATTTCCTTGGCACAATTGGCAAAAGTATAAGTTTGGGGGGAGAGACGAGGAATGCAAAAGTGATATAAGGTACAAAATGAATAAAAGAGAAGGCAAAAAGAAAAAGAAAGAAAAGCCAAAAAGCCGAAAAGAAAATGAATAATACAGAAAAATGAAGGGAGTCAATCAAAGCAATGATGAATGGCTTGGAATGATTAGAAAGTAGAAAAAGGACTGACATGAACAAGAAAGAGTGACAGTGTGTCTCTCTAGTCCCCTAAAGAAGAAGAAAATGACTCACAGAGTCAAGAAAGCTTGAGCTGAAATGAGAAAATGAAGTACTTAAGGAAAGATGAAACCTTCATACACCGATATATCCTACCTTGAACCAAAAGCCTTCATTACATTCCCACAAAAGTCCTATTTGATTTCGAGTTAAGTGAGCTTACATTAGTGGTGATTTACATGAGGGGCAAGCTTATGGTACTTCGAGCCGGACTTGTGACCTTACTTTGAGAGAGATGAGTGTCTTTTCCACAATCCTCGTTCTGAGTGCTACAATTTAAAGTGAGGTTTGTATAGGGAGAGTCGAGGAGTAAGAGTTTGGGTTCCACAATGACCTGTATAGTTAAAAGAGTTTCCTTGATGAGTTAAGTCAACTCTTGATGCTTTTGTGTCGCACTAGGGGTATCGTACTAAAAAGGTTGTGTGTTGTTCATAATGCATTTGAGTTGAGGGTAATTGTTAGTCCCAATTGATGCTTGCGGAAGTCACTTTAGAACAGCTGAAATTCTTCTTATTTTACCTTTTGGAGGTGGGAATTACTTTGTTTGCTTGAGGACAAGCAAAAGCTTTTTTGGCGAAGTTGATAACTACAGATTCTAGCCTATCTTATGCTCTCTTTTGCTTAGTGTTTGGATCATAAATGTGTAAAAGTATTCCAGAAAACTAACTTATTGTGCTTGTTTGCAGAGTTTGGTCAAAATGAAGCAACAAAGTCATAACCAGCTCATAAAGGAGTTAAACATGCACAACTTCAAAGTTGAGATAAAAGCGCTGACAGCAAAGGAAAAGAGCGGCCGCAGAAGGTCCACCGCTGGGGCGGCTACGATTACGCTGACAGCGGAATTGAGGTTCTGAGAAGGTGTTTTGGACGCAGATAAGGACCGCTGACCGCAATGAAATAGTGCGTCCGCGGAATAACTGACGCGGCCGCGGTCATAATTTTGCTAAGGGCGAAATAGAGATTCAGAGGCTTGGAAATTTGAGCTCAAATAAAGAGCGCGGTCCGCGAACATATTACGTGGCCGCGGTTGAAGACAACGCTGCGGTCTCTTTTACGCTCCCAGCAAAATCAAGCCCAGTCCTAGTCAAAAATGGAAGAAACGCGGTCTGTGCTTGCTTTTGCACGGCCGCAAAAGTTCAAGCGCTGAGGCGCTCAGTATTGTGCTGACTGCGGAACCTCCATAGGGGTATTTTTGTCTAGAAATTTTTGCTGTGTATAAATAGTTCTTTTTCACATTTTTAGGTCATCTTTTGTTTTGAGGAGCACGTGAACAGCCGTATTTTACTTCTTAGAGTAATTTTAGAGCATCTTTAGCTATTAATCTTAGATTTTACTCTTGTAATTAACTTTTATAGCTTATATTTCATCTCCATCTTTGATTTCTACCTTGATTGTGAGTAGCTAAACCCATTAGCTAGGGTTGTGACCCAACCCTAGTGTGGGTATATAATGGGTCTTCTATTTTAGGGCTTAATTGTGTATGGTTTAATGATATTTAGCTTGAATCATGCTTTAATTGTTGAATTGGTGGTTGCACACACTGACTCGTGCCTATATGACTTAGACTCTTCTTGAGAAAGAGAGACTAAGTCTAGGAAATTTAGGCTAACAAGGAATTGGGGTGCATTCAAGAGATTGATAGCCCCAATTAAAGGGTTAAACCTAGAGATAGTAATATCGGACTTGAGCCAATTTTGCTTGCATTGTTTGAACACCCAATTGGGCTTGAGAAAGTCAATTAGGGCAAAGTCACTCAAACTACCGAGAGGTATAGAGTGATTAATTATGTGCAAAGGTTATATCATGAACCCAAATATAACAATCTTGTCCTAACTTTTAATCCCCATTAGATACTCGCCTAGGTGTAAGTCACTTCCCTAGTGCTTTTTATCAATTGAGAAAACCCTTCAAAAATATTGTACTTAGATTATTTCCAGCAATTAGTAGCATTAATAGTAGAATAGAACAAATCCAAACATGTTTAGAAGTGCAATTAAGAGCCTAGATTGGATAGAAACCCAACTCCAAACCAATATTAGCTCCTTGTGGATATCGATCCCGACATTTCGGGTAAAAGATGCATCGATCACTCTTGCCATTTTATAGCGGTATAAGGTTGGAGCCGATCAGCAAGCAAACAAATGTCTCCGATGATGCATTCAACCTAAGGCTTTTTCCCTTCTCTCTACGTGGGAAAGCTTTAGATTGGTTATAACGATTGCAGTGCCATTCAAATCACACTTGGGGTGAATTGGCGGAAAAGTTCATTGCTAAGTTGTTCTCTCCCGAACACATGGCTACACTTCAAGATGAGATTTTGGCAATCAAGCAAGAGTCGAATGAACCAATACACGAGATATGGGAGCGCTATAGAACAATGGTTAAGGAATGGCCAACAACGATATGACGGAAAACATGATTCAACAAACCTTCTATCATGGGATTAACAAAACCAACTAATGTGTAGTGAATCAACTTGCCGGTGGGAACTTTTTGACTACACCTTATGCGGTGGCGTGTGAGATTTTGGATGAGATGGTAGAAACATCATCGGCTTGGAAATATCGAGCAAATTTTCCAGAAGGGGACCCGAATATGATCCACCTTCACAAAGAATTGCAAGACCATGGACAAGCCATTGCCGGACTGACAACCACCATGACTCAACTAGAAAAGGCCCAACTTAGTCAAGTGCAAGCTCCTAGGAAAGTCAATACCATGGAAGAGGTGAACATGATGGTGAACAAGAGGAGGACCAATGGTCCACAAGTGCAAAATCAAGTGCAGAACTATGTGCAAGAAGATAGTGGTTTTGAACAAGATGCTTCCTATAATGAAAAAGAAGAAGAAGTGCAGTATGTAAACAATTTTCAAGGGCAAAGAAACAATTTCCATGGCCTAAGCCAACAATAATGGCAACCTAAAAATAATCAAGGCAATTGGAATTCTAGAAATCAGGAAAATTTGAGTGGTGGCAACAATCATGGGAATTGGCATAACAACAACAATCACGGAAATTGGAATGGAAATAACCAAGGAAATTGGGGGGTAACAATCAAGGTGCATGGAGAAACAATCAAGGCAACCGGAGATCGGGTTTTCAAAGGCCTCCGATGTACCAACAACCGAGAAACTTGCCTCCTTATCTTTCCCATGGTTCGAGTTCTTCAAACAATAACATGGGTTGTATTGAAAATATTTTAAAGCAAATGATGGAAAAGAATGCCGATTCGGATGCCCAACTTGCCTCACTCAACATATCAATCTGCAACCTAGAAGTTCAAATGGGGCAAATCTCTCAAGCTTTTAGTTCTCGTCCTAAAAGGGCACTACCAAGTGACACAGTTGTAAACCCAAAGGGTGGTAACAACACGGGGCATGCCATGGCGGTTATCACAAGAAATGGAAGAGGCAGGAATGCACCCACCTCAAGTGGAAGGCAACTTGTTGATGATGATCAAGTGATACAAGAAGAAGATATCCCAAACAATGTGGTGCAACCTAATGATGAAGTTTGGATTGATATTGATGTTAGCATGGAAGAGACTCAAGAGGAGGTGAACCCGTCTAGGGAACACATTATTGACATACCGGTGTCGGTAGTGCAAAAGGCTATGGAACCATTGCCTAAGCATCCACCTCCATACCCTCAAAGACTTGACCAACAATAGTGAGAATCAATTCAAGAAGTTCATTCAAATGATGAGGAGTCTCTCAATCAATGTGCCATCAGTTGAAGCATTGGAACAAATGCCGGGTTATACAAGGTTTATGAAGGATCTTGTGACAAAGAAGCGGTCAATGAATGTTGAAACCATAAAAGCCAATCATCAAGTGTGTGCAATTTTGCATTCAATGGCTCCTAAGTTGTAGGATCCTGGTGCTTTCACAATTCCATTGGAAGTACCGAGTTTGCTAAATCTCTTTGTGATCTTTGGGCAAGTATCAATTTGATGCCCTACTCGGTTTTCATGACTTTGGGAATTGGGCAACCAAGACCCACTTCTATGAGATTGCAAATGGCCGATCGTACTATAAAGAGGTCCTTGGAAGTGATTGAAGATGTCTTGTTTCGTGTTGATAAATTTATCTTCCGGCGGATTTTTCCATTTTAGATTGTGAGTTTGATTATGAAGTGCCTCTTATTCTTGGGAGACCTTTCCTTGCTACGGGGAAGGTTCTTTGTGATGTTGAAGCGGGAGAACTTACCTTCTGATTTGGTGATTAAAACGTGTTATTCCATGTGTGTAAGTCCATGCGACAACAAAATAGCAATGAGGTGTGTTCTTTTGTGGACTTGGTGACTGATGTTATTGTTGATGATAAAAGTGCTACAATCAATGTTGGTGATATGTTGGAGGCCGTTTTGCTCAACTTTGATGATCACAAGATGGATGGTTTCGTGGAATGTGTGAACTCTTTGCAAGGAATGGGGTCGTACAACTATGCACCCTGAAAAATATCCTTGGATCTTGAAAATAGGACAACTCCTCCTACAAAGCCTTCTATTGAAGAGCCTCCTACCTTGGAGATGAAGCCATTGCCGCCACATCTTTGGTATGATTTCTTGGTCCTTTATTCTACTTTACTGGTTATTCTTTCCTCTTGTTTGACTAACGTGCAGGTAGATTCCCCATTGGCGGTACTACAAAAGAGGAAGAAGGCTATTGAGTGGACCTTGGCAGATAATCAGGGGATAAGCACCGCCTTTTGCATGCATAAGATCAAATTGGAGGATGGCGCCAAACCATCTATTGAACATCAAAGGAGACTCAACGAGGCTATGCAAGAAGTTGTCAAAAAGGAAATTATCAAGTGGTTGGATGCCGGGGTTGTCTACACCATCTCCGATAGTTCATGGACTTCTCCGATTCAATGTGTCCCAAAGAAGGGAGGTACGATGGTGCTCACCGATGAAAAGAGTGAATTGATTCCTACAAGAATAGTGACCAATTGGAGGGTGTGTATGGACTATCTAAAGATCAACAAAGTCACAAGGAATGATCATTTTCTACTTCCTTCTTAGATCAAATGCTCGTTAGATTGGCCGGTCGTGCTTTTTATTGCTATCTTGATGGGTACTCGGGCTACAACCAAATTCTCATTGCTCCGAAAGACCAAGGGAAAACAACCTTTATATGTCCTTATGGTACATTCGCTTTCAAGGGGATGCCATTTGTTTTGTGCAATGCACCGGCGACTTTTCAACGGTGTATGATGGCTATTTTCACAGAAAAGGTGGAGGACTACCTTGAAGTTTTCATGGATGACTTCTCGGTGGTTGGAGATACTTTTGATGATTGTCTTGCAAATTTGAACAAAGTGTTGGCTAGATGTGAAGAAACCAATTTGGTGCTCAATTGGGAGAAATGCCATTTCATATTCGAGGAAGGCATTGTCCTTGTCCACAAAAAATCTCAAGGAATAGAATTGAAGTTGACAAGGGAAAGATTGAGGTGATTTCTAAATTTCCACCTCCAACTTCGGTGAAGGGTGTGCGGAGTTTCTTAGGGCACAAGGGTTTTTACCGGCACTTCATCAAAGATTTCTCCAAAGTGGTGAAGCCATTGTGCAAGCTTCTTGAGAAGGATTCTATGTGTCACACCTCCTTTTTCCTACCCCCGAAAGGGGTATAAGGGAGTTTTTTCTAATTAAAGTGACAATCGAAACGGGATTATTATTTAAAAATCAGAGTCGCCACTTAGGATAATATATGGTGTCCCAAGTCACCGGTTAAATCCCGAATCGAGGAAAGATTGACTCTGTTATATAGTTCGCGAACACAGAAATCCGGGTAAGGAATTCTGTTAACCCGGGAGAAGGTGTCAGGCATTCCCGGGTTCCGTCGTTTTAGCACGGTCGCTTAATTGTTATTATTGGCCTATTTATTTGATTTTAAAACACTTTTAAGCCTATGTGAATTTTTAACTTTTGAAAAACGCTTTTACTTATTTAAAGAATTAATTCAAGGTTATTTAAAACATATCGCAAGCCACGCTACATGAAATGCACCCGTGGTCCACGACAAGTTCTATTTAACCTTGTTGGAAATTGGAACCGGACCACATGAAATGTACCCCCGGGTTTTAGTAATAACTGTGATAATTATTATAACGCGGCAGAAGCACACTACGTTGTTCATTTTAATATCTAAATTAACATTTGTGAGGGCCATAGATGATTTAATAGATGGCACGCCTCAATTCACCTTTATGAGATTATGCTTAGCCAAAGTCACTTAAAGATACTTGGATTTTTCCTAAATTGAGTTCTGTCTAACATTACTAAAATCAGCCTACACAGAATACCATTTAATTCTAGTTAAACCCCCACAGTCAAAACTATTCTACTGCAAATAAATCCATATCGAATTCGGTCGTTCACTCCCACCACTTTAGCAATGCAGAACGTAACCAACAACCAGAGAATTTGAATCATGAATTAATACAAATGACTGAACTAATAGAGTAGCCACAATATTGATCAATCTTCAAAATAAAATAAACCAAACAAATGCTCGCCCATTTAATTTTAAAAGGCAAGACACAGATATGAGCAAACGAAATAACTGATCGAGAGAATAGAATATCAATAATCATGCTTTGAATCACAGCACATATGAAACAACTTAAAGATTAAATTGATGAAAATCATAGTGAAGAAGAATAAGAATGAACCTTTTAGCAAATTTTCTTTTGAACTTTTATTCATGAATATGCCTCTCAATACAATCCCAAAGCCAAAAGGATAGCAAATTCGGACCAAATTGGACTCGCCAATCTCAACAGCAAACTCGTCGGAACCCAAATCTTTCCTGAAACCTCCGACCTCGAACGAATTTTTGGAATTCGAACAGCAACCATTTTTGCAGGAATCAGCTCGAAAAAACCAAAGAGAAACTAAGTGATGAAAATTGGAGCTCAACCGAACAAGCAGCCCACGAATTCAAAAAAAAATTCAGTAGAATCAACAGCAATCTGTGTTTAAATCGACCTTCCCAACTCGAAACAACTTACAGCTCCATCAAACTCGAAAATTCCCCAAAAATGAATTGAGATTGAACTCAGCTTTGTGACCATGAATTTCAAACCTGAACTCTGTAAGTTTTAACTGTTACTAGCAGCTTAGGCGTGTATGTGTGGTTTTGAGTGAGTGAAGAATGAGAAGAAACGGCTACTAGGGTTCTTTGGTTTAGGAGAGAGAGGGGTCGTCTCGTCTATCTTCTTTTTTGGGAGTGAATGAGATAAGGAGTGAGGTAGTCATGGAAGTCGCCTTCCATCGATGGTGATCAATTCCGGCAGGCAGCGTGTGACGACCCGGCCGGTCGTCTTAAGAATTAACGCCCCGATTTCTTATTAACTGCTTTCCCCAAGTCTATTTCTGCTAATTTGATTTGCCGGGACGTTCGGGTTTGAGTTACGGAGAGTTTTGGGACACTTAGTCCCTAAATGAGAGCTTAAGTGTTGGAAAAGTGACCATAGTCGGAACAGTGTGAAGACGTCCTCGGAATGGAAATCCGATGGTTCCGTTAGTTTTGTTAGGTGATTTCGAGGTTAGGAGCGTGTTCGGAATGTGTTTTGGAGGTCCGTAGCTAATTTAGGCTTGAAATGCCGAAGTTTGAATTTTTGAAGTTTCCGGTCCGATAGTGAAATTTTGATCCGGGGGTCGGAATGGAATTCCGGAAGTTGCAGTAGTTCCGTCATGTCATTTGGGATGTGTGTGTAAAATTTCAGGTCATTCGCACGAGGTTTGATAGACTTTTTGATCGAAAATGTGTTTTTTTAGAGTTTTTGAAGTTCTTAAGGTTGAATTCAATGAAAAATAGGTGTTTTGGTATTGTTTGTAGCGTTTCGAAGGTTGGAACAAGTTTGAACGATGTTTTAGGTTATGTTGGTGCAATTGGTTTGAAGTCCCGGGGAATCGGGTGAGTTCCGGGTAGGTTCCGGGATGTTTTTAGGCCAAAAATCAAAGCCATTGCAGGTCCAGAAGAGTTGCAGGCCTCAGAACCCACCAATGCGGTCCGCACGAAATCCAGTGCGTTCGCGGTGGGGGCTGTGCGGCCGCACAAAATGTAGTGCGGTCCACGGTGGGGGGCTGTTTCACTGGTCCTACTTCGGGAGCTCATATCTTTTTATCTACAAGGAATTTTTAGATGATTCAAAAACAAAAGTTGTAGCCCTTCGTGGCTAGTTTCCAGAAAGCTAAAGAAATCATAATTTGGACACTGCTGCTTCCCTTCGTTCTTCAGGTGGGCTCCTGATTGTTGTCTTCCTTCAAACATTGTTGCTTCCCTTTCGTTCTCCAGGTGGGTTCCTGATTACCAACACTTGCGCTGCTTTTCCTCGAAACTTGAACTGCTTCCCTTTGTTCTTCAGGTGGGCTCCTTATTGCTGAACTCCTTTAAACCTTGTTGCTTTCCCTTTGTTCTTCAGGTGGGCTCCTGATTGCTGTACTCCTTTGAACATTGCTGCCTTTGAACCTGATTACAACAAAACAAACAAAACAAAAGAAATTTTTCTACCCCAGTTTGATATCTGGAACATCTGTGAGGGTTAATCGAATCATGGTACCTAAAAGATCTAAGAATTTAAAAGTTAAATCCCATTATCCAAGAGGGTCCTGAAAATTTAAAATTAAATCTCATCTTAAAAGTGACAACTTCAAGGCTAAAGTCTATTTCCTAAAGGTAAACTTACGCTAAATCTTATTATCTATGAAGGTCTTAAAAACTTAAAACGAGATCCCATTATCCAGGAGGGTCCTGAGAACACTTTTTTTATTAAAAAAAAGAAATTAAATCCCATTATCCAGGAGGGTCCTGAGAGCCCTTTTTTTAAAAAAAAAAAACCATTATCCAGGAGAGCCCTGAAACCGAGAATGAACTTACCTGAGCCATGCTCTCTTTCTGGAGGATCTTTGCAGAATGAACAAAATTCCTTGCCCCTGAACCATGCTATTCCTCATGGAGGGTTCCTGCCGATCGAACAAATTTCTTTCCCCTTCTCAAATCGCCTTTGTGCTGACATAATTTTGGCACGACATTCGAAAAATTCAAGCTTCCAAGCATTGATTTGGACATAGTCTTCATCCCTGTTTCAAACAAAGAGAACTTGTGAGTTTATAGATATGGTGGTTGGTTTGTGGCCTTGACTTTGAGGGTGGTTGCTCCTTCACTTCCCAAGATAACTTTGATTTCCACTGGAAAGACCTTGCTTGTTTATTGACTAACCACTTTCTCTGTCACCCTTATCACGGAAAATACCTCCGATCCGTTCAAACCCAATACCATTCATCTGTTGCATTGTGCTCTTGCATTGACATGTACTGAACCTTTGTGTTTCACATGAACCCCAAAGCACGTCAATTGCCATCCACTCAGTGCGCATGCTGTTCTTTCCTGACTTAAAACACTAGCCTTGGCCTTAGGTCTATTGCTCCTTCTCTTGCCATGATAACATTGATTTCCGCTTGGAAGACCTTGCTTGTCAATGGTTAACCACTTTCTCTGTCAACCTTATCATAGAAAATACCTTTGATCCGTTCACCCAACACCCTTTATCTGTTGCATTGTTCATGAACGGACATATACCAAACCTTTGTATTTCACATGAATCCCAAAGCACGTTGAATGCTACCAACTCAGTGCGCACGCTGTTCTTTCCTGACTTATGCCACTTTGACGTGCTACCCAGATCCCGTTTTGTGCAATTGGAAAGCTGGTGGCAAATTTTGAAGTCATTTCTCACTTGTTCTAACCAAACAGACTCAGGAAGAGGAAGTGAACAAGACAAAAGGAACAGAGTAAAGGAAAATGAAAATAGATGATTCCTAACAAGAAAACTCCAAAGTAAAAACTTATCAGACGTGGGTACCAACTCTAATGACCATGACATGCACCTTTGGATTAAGTGGCCTAATCTGTCAAGCAAGTCTAATGTTCAACTCTTGTTATACCCCTAAACCGTGAAATTGGGTTTCAATGCTCCGCTTATCCAATCATGATTCACAATCCTTATTCGACTTGTACTGCCCAAAGGGTTTTCACCATCAACTCTCTCTCATTTTATTCTTTTTCTCAACTCACCATCGCCTTATGGTGCCTGTGAAGGTTTTCACCAATAAGACTCTCTCATTTTGTTCTTTTCTTCTTATTTCCTCTGATTCTGCAGATGACAAGGCATTAACCATGGTAAAAACATCATATACTGTTGACATGTCTAAACTCAGCATTCTCAAAGATTATCTGTAAGGTCTTTTTGGACTGTAATGTGGCCTTTGGACAGGGTTACAAAGAAAGGATATCATAAAGGCTCAAAAATAACTATGAAAAGGATGGTCCCCTATGCATTTCATTTTTTCCTTAAGGGAAAAAAAAGTACCCCAAGAAAGGATATCATAAAGGCTCAAAAATAACTATGACCATGGGGTTAATTTATTTACAACTTTTGGAATCAATTTTAAAAACTTTGCCCCAGCTTATAAAACAGGGGAATTTGAATCTATTTTCCCTCTTTTTTTTTTTGAATTTTCCACTCTCGACTTTGTGGGATTATGAAATATTTTATTTGGTATGACCGAACCGTGAGGCTGCCTACGTATCTTGTGGTGACAAGAATCAGGTCAAACGTAGTTCACAAGACTACTTTTTGTTACTATTTACCTTTTTCTTTTTTTCTTTTTTTTTTCTTTTTCCTTCTTTTTTTCCTTTTTTTTTGCTTTGTCTCTATTTTTTCTCTTCTTTTTTTTTTTTTTTTGAATTTTCCTTTTGGAATGAATTTTTTTTAAATAAACCTATGGCGACATGAACTCTTTTTTTTTGTATGACTCTAATTTGATTCCAAAAGAGGGAAGGTCAAAGAAATCAGTACAGGCTCAAAAGGGTATCGAATGATATAAGTGTTTGGGTAGCTGAAAAAGGGCCTCCCAATCCCTGAAAATGCCAAGTACAACACGTTGAACTTGAGAATGAACATAAGATCTTGCACAACATTTCTTTTGCAGCTTCAGCATTGATATCACTGATATGCCTTCCACCCTTTTTAGTGCCTTGTCGAGTACAGAACTCTCGTTGGGTGATTCCCTCTTCACAATGGATATCCTCCGTTAATTCGGAGAAAACTCTCTTGACTTTATCTTGTAAATTGAGGTGCACTTGAACTCAAAACTGCTCACTTCAAATTGTCCAGGATGCACTCTCCTTTAACGAATTCTTGTCATCCTATTAACTTCCCAAATGATCTGCCCCAGTTTCACACAGTTCGGGCTTCAAACGATCTCAAAACATCCAAATCTGTACTTATCGCCCTTAGGTGTTCATCTTCAAAACTTGTTTCATTGCTTCATGATTAGACTAACTTTTAAGACCAGGCTATGAATTATGCGTACATGCCATGTCACTAGAGTCAGCAGGAAAAGAACTATAAAAGGAAAAGAGAACTAAACAAAAATGGCTAGAAATAACATAAAACAAAAAATTGCATTAGAAAGACGGTGAAAGGGTTTGAACAACAAAACAAATAAAACACACTGGGGTTACGACCCTGGAAAAACCTAAATAACACTAAAAGGGGTACTACGACTAAATGAACTAGCCAAAATAAAGGATAGAAGGGTTTGAGTCACAAGACAGTATCTGGATTACAACCCTGAAATAACCCAGACAACAGAAACGACAACAAAATAAACCACCAGGACTCCTCCTCGGGTAACCAAGAAGGGAGCGTCTTTCCAATTACCAAGCTCGACATCTTAGCCACTGAGTTCCACATCAATATTACCAATACCATTAACAATTTCAATCAACATTGACCTCAGCAAATAGCTTTTGGCTCCATTTTGCCAACTCGTTCTTAAGATCAACTTTTGGAACTGAGACTGATAGCGCTGAAAACTTTGCGACAAGCGGCCCTCCAAGAAGCTCAGAAGAGTTCTCATATTCATTTTAAACACAAATCATGCCCACCATATGCGTCTCATTATGAACATGCAACAGACATTGGCTAGTATCTACCGCATCTGGATTTTGCACGGTAATGTCACCTACATCAATAAGCTTTTGGATTGCTCTTTTCAGATGCCAACATTTTTCTATACTGTGCCCCGGGGCATTAGAGCAATATGCGCACCTTTGAGAAAAATCAAAATTCTTTGGAACGTGGTTCGGCCTATTTATCTGAATCGGCTTCAACATGTCCAATTGCCTCAACCTTTGGAACAAACTATCATATGACTCTCCAATATGAGTGAAAAACTTTTCTCTTTGCTGCTGCCTTTTCATTTTGTACTCCGACCTCGGTTGGAACCTCTTATGGTTAGGTGGTTGACATGCTTGAGGAGGTGGGTAAGATATTTGTGGAGGTGGTGCAGGCCATTGTGGGTCTCGTGGGTGTGGAGCATATGGAGGTGCATTGTGGATAGAGTACTGGAAAGGTGAGGTATGACCTTGGGGATTTTGTGGAGGAATGTAGCACTAGGAAGGATTATCTGGAGTAGGGGATATTCATGGGGTCGGTATTGAGGCTGAAAGCGTTTAGCAGGAATGCCCACTGGATCCCGTCGTTGGCGGGGCTCAGCAACATTTTTCTACCAATCGGAGAACTGACCCGAGCAACTTGTTCGTTCCATCTGAGCCAATACTCCCCAAAAATTCCCTCGGTTTCTTTTCAGTCTAAGATAGGGAAGAGCAATCTGGGATAATGTTTACACTGTACTGATAGTACCGAACAAAATCTTGAGCCATGTCACCCCATGTATCCCACTTACTGACATCTTGACGAGTATGCCGTTCCAAGGCTTCCCCACTCAAATTCTCACTGAAATGTGCCATCAACAATTCATCTTTCCCGCAAACACTTCTCATTTTACTGCAATAACCCCTCAGTGGGCCACGGGATCTCCATGTCCGTCATACAAATCAAACTTTGGCATCTTAAACCCAGCAGGCAGTTGGATGTCAGGAAACAAGCACAAGTCTTTGTATGACACGCTCATCTGGCTCCCTATCCCTTGCATGTTTCATAAAGACTGCTCTAAGATTTTTACCTTCCTGGATATCTCATCTTGATCCACTGTCTTAGCAGGCTTTTCAGTTTCACCGAGAGGCTCGAAATGAAGAGCGTGAGAGTATGGATCCGAGACCTTGAAAGTTGGTTCTGGAGCATAGTGTTGGGCGTCGGGGACTTTGAACACAGTCTCGCTAGAGGATCGAGGAAAGGTAGCTGGGGGGTGAGCTACAAAAACATGAGTGGTCAAAGGAGTGGGATATGTGGTGGTTTTGGCGGGTGGAGTGTGAAAAGGTTATGGGGAGATATCAGCAGCAGTGGGAATCTGAATTTGTGACAGTGGCGGAATGGTGACAAGGCTTTCAGGGTAGTTAGCGGGAAATAATGGTGGAGGACGCCCACTAATCCAGGCTTGGTATATTTCGGCCATCTGTCCTTTCAACCTTAAGACCTCTTCTTTCAACTCAGACTCCGACTCAACAATCTCCTTAGACGGATCAATAACACCCGTGTCCAAGTCTTTGCTGACCATGGCTACCTTGCTCATTGACCTTCTATAATATGGATGAGTTACTTAAGAACCACAAACCATCCACCCTTCTGCTCAATGAAGATAACAAAAGGAACAAAATGGGGTCATCCTGTTAGCATTAGGGCATTTAATAGCTAAAAATATCACATTGCGTGCAATGCACCTAGCAACAATTAACGGTTCTAGAATGACTTAGAGGGTCACAAGGTCACTTGGCATCACCCCAATTTGTTCATTTCAATCTTCTCTTTTCTTTTCTTTTCTAGCACTTCTTGGCTTGCTCATTTTTCTTAACTCTTTTTTTCTAATTGTCACTCTTTTCTTTCCTCTCATTTCTCACATCCCATAATTTCATCTCTTTTTTTCTTCTTCTTTTTTTTTCTTTTTCTTTTAATAATAACAAAAATGATTCGATCGAACCTTATGTAGGTTGCCTACGTATCATGACGCCGCATGAATCAGATCTTTGCGTAGTTCGGGAAGATCGGGAATAAAATAAACAAACTAACGTTCTCATTTTTTTTTTGTTTATTACCTTAATGACTACTCTTATGAAAAAAGAGAAATAAAAGAAGAAAATCTTTTTTTTTTTTTGAATTTTATAGACTTAATGTTCTATAACCTATTCTAAACTCAAGCTTAAACGAGCATATATCTTCTTCTTTTTTTTTGAAACAAATACTCTATGAGAAATTAATAAGGAAAAAACCCTAGAGGAAAAAAAAATGTTTTGATTCTTTTTTTAGGAAGGAAATCTAAAGAATAAACCAAAGAAAAATATTTTGAATTTTCATTTGATATCCCTGAAAAAAGATTTTGAAACGAAAAATAAACAAGATAAAAAAATTTGGATTTCAGTTTTTGATTACCTAAGGAAGAAACTCTAAAGATAAACAACATATAAAGTATGTTTTTTTTCTTCTATGTGCAATATCCTAACGTTCTAGTGAAAATAAAAGGAATTTTTTTCCTATTCATTTTTCAATAATTTCCCAAAGAAGAACCTCAAAAACAATCTTTTTGGATTTTTGCAATTAATATCTTAAAGAAAACTTTTAAAGAGGTACTAAAAGAAAATTCTCTTTTTTTTTTTTGACTTTTTGGTCTAAATATACTAAAGGAAATATAAATGCAACATATTTTTTTTTTATTTTTGATTTATAACACACTTTTTCAAATGAAAATAGAAAATACAATAATAATAAAAAAAACTCGACATTACTATACAAAACTAGAAGGTAAAAGACGACATAAAAAGAAAAACAGACTCAAAACATAAGAAAAAAAAAATCTCCTTTTAATCCACTCATGAATGAGCGATCCTGACTAGATGGTCCTGGGGCTCTGTCATGCTCAAACTCCGGTAAGTAAATCCACACCTGTATGAGAAAACTGAAACCAACACTATGTGAGACAATAACATTCTCTACTAGACACATGCAAGACATGGTTGTGATTATTTTCTGAAATTAACCTATGTGGCTAAAAGTGGCTAAAAATGCAAGATTTTGCTAAGACCCCGCGAAACCAAGAACCTAAGATTTACTAGGAAGACCGGACCCTATGTGGGTTGCCTACGTATCACGCCCCGAAAGACGAGAATCAGGTTTGCATAGTTCGGGCAAATCAGATACGGGCGAGAATTAAAAAAAACAACTAATTTAGAGAAAATATATTTTTTGTCTTATCTTGAAAAATGATGAAACGTGTAAAATCTTTTTGGATTTTCTTTTTTTTTCTTTTTTGATTTTTTTTTTTTTGAAAAATGATGGGAAAGTGCAAAATATTTTGGAATTTTCATTTGTTTTTTTATCTTTTTCTTAAAAAAAATGTGAAAGAAAAACATAACTGGGCCTTACTTGCTTTATTTTCACACTTCAGCCTCTTTTTTTTCCTTTTGTTTTCTTTTTCATTTGCCCTCAACTATCATTGGTCCGCCAAATGACCCTTCTACCCATGAAGATTGCAACATGTAGCACATTAGATGCATCAGGATGGTCTTTTATTTTTGGGTGCACCTGTCCTAGACGGACCCAACCCCTGTGTTGAGTCCCCTAAGTCAAATGCACGTGATGCAACAAACGTTCCTACTAAGGATCCGGCATGAGCCTATATTATTCTAGGTTTAAAAACATGGGTTTATTAGTTCTAGACCTGGCATACCCGAGCGGACAACTCGAGGCCGGGGGGGGGGGGGGGAGGGGGGGCAGCATACCGGGAATACAGAAGCTTCACCGGCTTTGCAACTTGTCCGAACCTCGTTCTAAAATTGGCATATGATTCTAACAGAAGAGAAGCTACATGAAGTGCACCCTTCTCAAATGATTTAGAAGACTCAGAGAGAGGAGGGATTCGTAACAGTTTATATACAGTTCAACCATATCAAAACGGTAAAAGCAACATTTAGCACATTAGGCTCAATCATGTAAATAAAATCAGATAATAAATAAGCCAAATATAGCAATTATTCTAAGCTCGAATACCGAACCCTGAACCAGAAGTTCTGGGTTCTTGTCCCCAGCAGAGTCGCCAGAGCTGTCACACCTCCTTATTCCTACCCCCGAAAGGGGTATAAAAGAGTTTTTTCCAATTAAAGTGACAATCGAAACGGGATTATTATTTAAATATCAGAGTCGCCACTTGGGATAATTTATGGTGTCTCAAGTCACCAGTTAACTCCCGAATCAAGGAAAGATTGACTCTGTTATATAGTCCGCGAACACAGAAATCCGGGTAAGGAATTCTGCTAACCTGGGAGAAGGTGTCAGGCATTCCTGGGTTCCGTGGTTTTAGCACGGTCGCTCAATTGTTATTATTGGCCTATTTATTTGATTTTAAAACACTTTTAAGCCTATGTGAATTTTTAACTTTTGAAAATTGCTTTTACTTATTTAAAGAATTAATTCAAGGTTATTTAAAACATATCGCAAGCCACGCTACATGAAATGCACCCGTGGTTCACGACAAGTTCTATTTAACCTTGTTGGAAATTAGAACCGGGCCACATGAAATGTACCCCCGAGTTTTAGTAATAACTGTGATAATTATTATAACGTGCCAAAAGCACACTACGATGTTCATTTTAATATCTAAATTAACATTTGTGAGAGCCATAGATGATTTAATAGATGGCATGCCTCAATTCACTTTTAAGAGATTATGCTTAGCCAAAGTCACTTAAAGATACTTGGATTTTTCCTAAATTGAGTTCTATCTAATATTACTAAAATCAGCCTACACAGAATACACTTTAATTCTAGGTAAACCCCCCACAGTCAAAACTATTCTAATGCAAATTAATCCATATCGAATTCGCTCATTCACTCCCACCACTTTAGCAATGCAGAAACGTAACCAACAACCAGAGAATTTGAATCATGAATTAATACAAATGACTGAACTAATAGAGTAGCCACAATATTGATCAATCTTCAAAATAAAATAAACCAAACAAATGCTCGCCCATTTAAACTTAAAAGGCACGACACAGATATGAGCAAACGAAATAACTGATCGAGAGAATAGAGAATATCAATAATCATGCTTTGAATCACACCACATATGAAACTACTTAAAGATGAAATTGATGAAAATCATAGTGAAGAAGAATAAGAATGAACCTTTTAGCAAGTTTTCTTTTGAACTTTTATTCATGAATATGCCTCTCAATACAACCCCAAAGCCAAACGGACAGCAAATTCGGACCAAATTGGACTCGCCAATCTCAACAGCAAACTCGTCGGAACCCAAATCTGTCCGGAAACCTCGCCGGAAACCTCCGACCTCGAACGGATTTTCGAAATTCGAACAGCAACCAATTTCGCAGGAATCAGCTCGGAAAAAAACCAAAGAGAAACTAAGTGATGAAAATTGGAGCTCAACCGAACAAGCAGCCCACGAATTCAAAAAAACTT
Organism: Nicotiana attenuata; assembly: GCF_001879085.1. NCBI lineage: Eukaryota > Viridiplantae > Streptophyta > Magnoliopsida > Solanales > Solanaceae > Nicotiana > Nicotiana attenuata. The sequence goes on along the minus strand of NW_017671631.1, from coordinate 54,958 downwards.
TCAGTAGAATCAACAGCAATCTGAGTTTAAATCGACCTTCCCAACTCGAAACAATTTACAGCTCCATTAAACTCGGAAATTCCCCAAAAATGTAAAAATGAATTGAGATTGAACTCAGCTTTGTGACCATGAATTTCAGACCTGAACTCTGCAAGTTTTAAATGTTACTAGTAGCTTAGGCGTGTATGTGTGGTTTTGAGAGAGTGAAGAATGAGAAGAAACGGCTACTAGGGTTCTTTGGTTTCGGAGCGGGAGGGGTCGTCTCGTCTATCTTCTTTTTTCGGAGTGAATGAGATAAGGAGTGGGGTAGTCATGGAAGTCGCCTTCCATCGCTGGTGATCGATTCCGGCAGGCAGCGGAAGGAGCAGCGACAGTGACAGCCGAGAGATAGAGGGGAAGGCTGTCCTTTCTAGTTTAAAAAGATGAAAGCTCTTAGAAAAATGGGGATGGCCGATGAAGGTTTTGGAGAGAGAGGTCCGACGGCGGCTGCTGGTGGGTGTTCTTGGATAAGGGGTCACGAAGAAGACGAGGTCAGGGGGGTGAGGGGTGCCCTTTGATAAAACGACGCTTAGGTTTTTTTAGCTCTAGGGCAACGTTAGTCTCTTTCATTTTTTTGTCATTTTTTGGCCGATCCCCCCAAGTGTCTTAGAGTCTAATTGTTTTATAGGGTTTTTCAGGTTAAGGGGTATGGGCCTAGGATTATGGGCTTGGGAATTATGGGCTAGGTTAAAAAATTAGGCCTAAGAATGGGTTGTCCGAGCCAAATTTTATTCTTTCTCCGTGAACAAGACTAAAAATACGACCTCATTTGCCAATTAATCCTACTTAAGTAAAATAACTATTAAGATAAGACTGACCGTTAAAACAAAATTATTTTTGGTATTTTTCAAGATTAAAAATGACTACAAAACATTAATGAAACTATTTTTTTTGTAATTTTCATTTTCTTGTAATAAAATAAAGTAACAGAGTAAAAATTAGTTGAAATAGCTATATTAGGCCTAAATTAAATATTTACGTGCTAAAATATGAAAAATTTTGGGGAGGGTCAAAAATTACATGTCTACACTATGTTTAACTGCAATGATGATTGCAAGAGAGCTTTTGAATTGCTGAAGCTCAAGTTGACAACTACTCCCATCATCCGCGCTCCAAATTGGAGTGTGCCTTTTGAACTCATGTGTGATGCAAGTGACGTAGCGGTTGGGGCTGTTTTGGGGAAACACATCAACAAGATTTTTTATCCGGTCTACTATGCTAGTAAGACCATGAATAGTGCCCAAGTCAATTATACTGTTACGAAGAAAGAGCTTCTTTCTATTGTGTTTGCAATTGAGATGTTCCGCCCGTGCTTGATTGGTGCAGAGGTCATTGTCCACAGGGATCATGAGGTGTTTCGCTACCTTTTGAGCAAAAAGGACTCCAAAGCTTGGTTGATGAGATGGGTATTATTGTTGCAAGAATTTGATATTGACATCCAAGATAGAAAAGGGTGTGAAAACCAAGTGGCGGACCACTTGTCTCGTTTAGAGGAGTGAGGGAGGCCGTATGATGGCCTTGAAATCAATGACTCCTTCCCGATAAGAAACTCTTGGCTATTTCAATGAAAGAGGTGCCATGGTTCGTAGATCTAGCAAATTTTCTTGTGTGTGGAATCATTCTGGATGAGTTCTCTTCAACGCAAAGGAAGAAGCTCAAATGCGATTGTCAAGATTATTATTGGGATGAACTATACTTTTTTCGGATTTGTACGGATGGGGTGATTAGAAGATGTGTACCGGAAGAAAAGAAAGGTGAAATTCTTTGGGCTTGTCATTCTTCACCATATGGTTGCCATCATGGCGGAGCGAGAACGGCAACCAAAGTGCTTAGTTGTGGCTTCTATTTTCCCACTCTTTACAAGGATACAAGTGAGTTAGTAAAAATATGTGATGAATGTCAATGTGCCGGTGGAATCTCAAAGAAAAATGAAATGTCTCTCACAACCATTTTGGAGATTGATATTTTTGATGTGTGGGGTATTGACTTTGTGGGCCCTTTTGTGAGTTCTTTTGGAAACAAATACATTTTGGTTGCGGTGGATTATGTGTCAAAATGGTTTGAGGTCGTTGATTTACCCAACAATGAGGCGAGAATTGTGTTGGTGTTCTTGAAGAAGAATATTTTCACAAGGTTTGGTACTCCGCGTGCAATTATAAGCCATGGCGGGTCATATTTTTGCATCAAGGCTTTCGACACTTTAGTTAGCAAGTATGGTTTTACTCATAAAGTCGCCAATCCCTATCACCCACAAGCTAGTGGGCAAGTAGAAGTTTCCAACCAGGAGACAAAGAGTATCTTGTCCAAAACGGTAAATGCTAATCGGATGGATTGGTCCAAAAAACTTGATGATGCATTATAGGCTTATCAGATGGCTTACAAAACACATATCGAAATGTCGCCATACCGGTTGGTGTTCAGGAAATATTATATTCTTCCGGTGGAGCTAGAGTACAAAGTCTTGTGAGCTCTAAAGAAGTTGAATCTTGATTGGGATGTAGCTGCTAACTTGAGGGGTAGACACTTAAATGAATTGGATTAGTTCCGGTACCATGCTTATGCAAGTTCATCATTCTACAACAAAAAAAAGATGAAATATCTTCATGACATATACATTTGGAAAAAAGAGTTCAAGGTGGGCGATCTTGTATTGTTGTTTAACTCAAGGTTGAGGATGTTTCCCGCGAAGCTAAAATCCAAATGGAGTGGCCCTTTTGAAATTGTGGGTGTGACACGTTTTGGTGCATTAGACTTGAAGAACAAAAATAATGAAGTATTCTTAGTCAATGGTTACCGGGTGAAGCACTACTTGGGAAAGGTTGGAGATAGCCACGTCGTGGCGGTCATTCATTTCACTTGAGGGTATTCTGCGTCGTGCCGTGACATTAAATCAGGCGCTTCTTGGGAGGCAACCCATGTTTCTTTTCCTTTTTCTTTTGTAGTTAGGTGTATTCAAAAATTGTGCGAGCCGCACTTTATTTGTGCGGACCGCATATTTCTATGTGCTATATCAGAAGAGCATCACGGCGGCACATTCCTCTTGCGGACCACACAATTGAGATGTCATAAATACCAACTCTTTGAAGCTTAAGTCTGCAACCGCACATCAAATCTGTAGCTGCACCTAAAAATATGTGGACCGCAGATGAGGTTCTGAGATGAGGTCCTCCGGTGATAGAGAGTGGACCGCACATGAAAATGTGCGACCGCACTCGCCCTTCTTCCCCTTATCCAAAAGTTTGTATAAATAGCACTATAGACCTTACTTTACATTTTTCCTGCTCTGAATAAACATTGTGCCCTGGTATGTTTTTTTGAATATTTTCACTGTCCACACACAAAGCCTCCTCGATTAGCCACTTGCACTCACTCTATCTGGTATGCTTCAATTTCATAATAAACTTTTTAGTTAGTTTAATTTGTAGATTTTTAGTTCTTTTTAGGCCATCTGTTATTAGAGTTCCATTGTATATATATGTGTGGGGTAGATCTGAACTGGGTTAACTTGATTCAAGCTCTACGGGGACTTGGTTATTATAATTTCATGTTTCCATAATGTTGCCATGTCTAATTGTGCAATAAATTGAACAAACCTAAATAAAAAATTGTGGTATCTACGTAACGTTTGAAATCTGCGGCCACACTTGAATTTGTACGGTCTGCAGATGATGAATTTAGGCAACTCAGAAAAGAAGGAATCTGTGACCTAAAGTTAAAATATGCGAACTGCAGAATTCCCTTTGCATCCATAGATCAACACATCTTTTGTCGTCAGAAAGTACTCACTTTGAGACTCCAATGTGCGGCCGCAAGTCTAATTGTGCGGACCGCAGAAATCCTCTTGCGGCCGCAGATTGGTCAATTCTCTATCATTAGAGAGTTAGCATTTTTGGGATTCGGAGGTGCCGCAAGTCAAATTTTGTGGACCGAACTTCACTTCTACGGTCGCATAAAAAATTGTGCAGTCTGCGAGTTCACATCTATTACCGCAAGTGAAATTGTGTGGACCACATATCACTTTACCTGCAAGCATGATTTAACTGTACACCCCCATTGTGTCTTATGGTTTATCCTTTACTTGCATGTCTCCTGTATATTTTTGAACATCGAATTGTATCTTACAATCACCTCTGCTTGATACAGACAATGGTTTAATCAAGAGGACGAGGTGACAGATCAAATGGGAGAGGTGAACCTTCTCGGGGTCGAGGCAAAAGTGCCTTGCCCCTTTGCCAGCAAAAGATGATAATAAAGAAAGCAGCTGCTGGCAGAGGGAAAGGTGCAGACCTCTCCGAGACTAGCTCATATGTCCCGTACGAAGAAGTGTCAGAGGGCAACCAAGCCTCTGTTTAGGAGCAGCCAGCCACACAGTCGAGGTCGTAAGGGAGATACTAGCTCAGGGACGAACCATCTTCATCTCACAACACTTCTGACGGATCGGAGAGTGCTATTCAGGCTTCTGAGCCATCAGCTATACCAGTCCCATAGGCACAGGTTACACCTGATATCCCAGATGATGGCAGAGGGGGAGATGCTACAGCTTCCCGCCTCGAAAGATCAAAGAAGAAAGAGGTTTGGGAGGATCACTTTGTCAACCTGGCCGCCTTCACCAGTTTCCATATGTGGTGGCCAGTGAGGTCGCTAACTCTTGAGCGATAGTTTCTATTAAAAGACGTGGAAAATATAACCTAGCTATACTGTGACAGTCCGGGGCACAAAAGGGGTGGATCTAGTTCACCCAGAGGGTAGAGGATGCCAAAGAATACCTCGTCTGTGAATTCTACGCCAATGTGGCTCATATAAAGAAAGGGACGAATGTGACCAAAGTGCGCAACCTTAAGGTGAGGTTTGATCAGTATACACTAAATGCGTATTTGGGCTTTGAGGATGTTGAGCCGGAGGAGTATCTGGAGAAGTGCACACTACAGGAAGAAGTCCGACCTTGGTTGGCTGAGATTCTAGCACCACCTGGGCCACCACCACCATGGATTGCCGCTGGAGTTCCTATACAGCGGAACACTTTGGGTTTTGAGGCAAAAGGGTGGCAGACCTTTGTTTGTACCAGGTTGGATCCTTGTTAGAACGAGACTCACCTTCCTATTCCTGGGGTAGTCCTTGTAGCTTCTATTATGGCCGGGTACCCGATCAATATGGGTGTTGTGAGGCAATATCTTAGTGATCACACAACAGGATAGCTCGTCCTACCATTATCCCAACACTATTCACTACAAGAAAAACTGACAATAGCGAAGGGAAAAGAAATGGAGTTCATCTTGCATAGCAGTAATCCACTCAGCATCTTTCAATGCCTCCCTTATATTCTTAGGCTCATTTTTAGAAAACAAAGCTGAGAAGGCAAGAGTACTTCTTGTCTTTGATCTGGTGTGAATTCCTTAATCAAGAGGAGTGATCACATTTTGGAGAGGATGTGAACTTTTGTGCTTCAAGTTAGACACCTAAATCTCATTGTGAGAAGGCCAGGTTGCTCTGAATGGGATCCAATGTTGAAATCAATGGAGCAGTGAGTGCCACTTCTCTACTCGACATCAAGAGTTCTTTACATGATATCAGCAACTTTGTTCTCTGCTTTAGTTGTTGTGATAAAGGAATCAGGTTCTTCTATTTCAACTTCAGATTCTGCTGCATCTTCTTCGTTGGATTCCTTGACTTGACTCATCATGTCGCCCTTTCCATTTGCCACATCAATCACTTCTCCAGGAACCTTTGATTGCTCTCCGTCTTGATCAATCTTATCATGTGAATCTTTCCCACATAAGTGGTGTGATTCATCAAAGATTACATGTATGCTTTGTTCAACATGTTGAGTCCTTTTGTTGTAGACCGTGTATGCTTTGCTTTGTGAGGAATATCCAAGAAAGATACCTTCATCAATCTTGGCATCAAATTTTCCCAGCGCTTCCTTACCATTATTTAGAACGATACATTTGTAGCAAAACGTTCTCAAGTGAGTTAGCTTGGGTTTTCTCCCGCTCAGCAATTCATACGGAGTTTTGTTCAAAAGGGACCTGATCATGCACCTATTCACCAAATAGCAAGCAGTGTTGACTGCCTCCACCCAAAAACCTTTTGCAACATCACTGTCAATCAGCATAGTCCTTGACATGTCTTCAAGAGTCCTATTTTTCCTCTCCACAATACCATTTTGTTGGGTTGTTATGGGAGCTGAAAAATTGTGACTTATACCATTTTCAGCAAAAAATTCGTCGAATTTTGCATTATCAAACTCTGTGTCGTGATCAGATCATATACTCATAATATTATGGCTCATCTTCACTTGAATATGCTTCACAAAGGCAGCAAAAACTGGAAAAGTTTAATCCTTGGTTCTGAGGAACAAGGTCCATGTGAATCTGGAGTAGTCAACAACTATGACGAAAATGTACTTTTTTCTTCCTTTACTTGGCACCCTCATAGGTCCACACAGATCCATATGGTGGAGATAAAGTGGCCTTCAGGTGCTTACTTCCTTTTTGGTATTGAAGGAGGACTACACTTGCTTTCCTCTTACACATGCATCACACACCTTGTGATCTTTGAACCTTGACTTAGGCAGCCCACAAACCAGGTCCTTCTTGACCAGCTTGTTTAGCAACGAAAAGCTTGCATGTCCCAATCTTCTATGCCACAGCTCAACATCATCATCAACAACACTCAACCATGTAAGATTCCCGTTGTTCAAAGACTCAAAATCAGCAACATACATAATGTTTATTATTTTTGCCATCAAAACCACTTCACCAGATACCAGATTTGTACAATGCAAACCTTTGATAAGAATTCCACTTTGCTTCCTTTGTCGCAAATTTGGGAGACACTCAGTAGGCTATATTTCAAGTCATTCACATAGTACATATTCTCAATTGAATGAGTGAATGTCTTCCCAACTCTTCCTACTCCCAGAATGTATCCCTTTTTGCCATTGCCTAAGGAAACACTCCCTCGTTGCAGGGCTTTGAGTGAAAAGAAATCATCGGTACTTCTAGTCATATGCTTAGAGCAGCCACTATTCATATACCATCTTAGGCTGCTTCCTTTCACATCTCCCTTCACAAGGAAATCAAGAGTTAGACTTAGGAACCCAAACAAGTTTGGGTCCCTTGTTGTGAGGAAAAGGGTAAATCAAACTTCTTCTTGTAAAAGAAAGAATCACACATTTTTTATTTAAGGGACCAGGTTCTTTAGCAATAGTTATTTTTTTCAACAAAAACTTCGTTTTTCTGTTGGAACGTAAATCTAGCTTTACATGTTTCTTTGAAGTGCCCAGTGTTACCACAGTGAGTGCAAAGCCAGTTATCAAGGACAGTAATGTGCTTTCTATGTGGATTGTAGGGAGTCTTTTTCTTTTGGAACCTGATTCCCTGCCTATTCCCCCATTGTTCTTATACATGGCAGTGATTGCATCAGAGGACCAGGTCCACTTTAGATATTTTCTATGTCATTCTTAACTCTGCCTAGATCTTCCTGAAGTTTTCTTTCAAGCTCAGCACACAGACTAGATTTCACCATTTTTAGCTCATTTTCAAGCTTAAGGTGTGCCTCACCTGCAGCCTCCTTTCCCTTTTGAGTGTTTCTAGAACTATTTTTCCCTTTTAGTTCGTTAATGGTTTCCTTTAGATCCACAACTACCACCAATAAGTCATCTCTCTCATGCTCTACATTTTCAATTTTCTTAGTTAAAGCATCCTTTTCCTTTTCTAAATCCTTAATGGTTTCTATTAAGTAAACCGCTATGACTACCAGATCATCTCTCTCATGTTCAACCTATCCTAGTTCTGTAGTTAACACATTTTAGTCATTAATGAGATTACGATAAGCATCAATTAGGACATTTTCCAAGGATATAAGCTTCTTTTTAGAATAAGATTTCAAATTTCTTTGAACGTCCAAAAAGTTTACCTTATCATCTTTATCCTCATTCGATTTTGGCATGAAGGCAAAGATAAAGTCATATTCAGCTGCTTCGCTTTCAATAGCCATCATGGAGGTGTCACCTTGTTCATCATCTTACCTAGATTCATTGGAGGAATCTCCCCATGCAGCAAGAGCTTTCTTCACAACATTGTCAGCAACATCTTTTCTCTTGAATCTCCTGTTAGGAACCGAGTTCATCTTGGTTGTTTTGTTTGTGTTGTGCTTGTACTGGTCCTGCTTGTGCGGAGTACAGTCTTTGATAAAATGTCTGGCTTCCCACATTTTTGACACAAGTCAAAGCCTTTTGGTCTGCATGAGCTACCCCTTTTTGGAATGCCTCCATTTCGCGAACCAATTTTTTGAAACCTTTTTGTCAGATAGGCAATGTCAGCATCCTCACCACTTGAGTCATTGTTGTCGGCCTTGAGGACCAGTTTCTTCTCCTTTTTGGGTTCTCTTTTTTTATGGTCCTTCTTTTTATCCATTTCATAGGTATTCATATTTCCGATAAGTTCAACAACGGTCATCTTTTGATCCTTTGCCTCTGTGATAGAATTGACTTTGCTTTCCTAGGAACTAGGTAATACACTAAGTATTTTCCTGACAAGTTTGTTCCTTGGAATGATCTCTCCTAGAGAGTGAAGCTCATTGATGATGGAGGTGAATAGAGTGTTCATGTCCTAAATGGACTCATCAACCTTCATCTTGAAGAGTTCATACTCAGTGGTGAGCATGTCAATCTTTGACTGCTTGACTTGAGTTGTTCCTTCATGTGCGATTTGGAGAGCCTCCCAGATCTCCTTGGTAGATTGATAGGCAGAAGTTTTGCTATACTCGTTTGGTCCAATACCAGAGATGAGGATCCTTTTTGCTCGGAAGTTCTTCTCTATAGCTTTGCGGTCAGCATCGTTGTACTCCTTCCTTGTCTCAGGAACTGTCACTACTGGATTGCCGGTAGTCTTCATGGGGATGAAGGGTCCATCGAAGAGCTCTGAATCTTTAGCCATGATAAAATCATGCATCCTTGTCTTCCACGATCCATAGTGTTGTCCGTTGAATCCTGGTGGTCTCTAGATTGATTGACCTTCTTCAAAGTTTGGTGGAGAAGCTATGTGGATCCTTTCTAGGTGTTAGGTAGATAGAAAGAACCTGCTCTGATACCAATTAATAGAAACCTAGGATCCACCAAACTGAATAGAGAACCTGATTCTCTATCAGTTTTTGCATAACGCAGATAATCAAAGATAAGTAAATGACATAACAAGTTTTATGTGGAAAACTCCCAACTCACGGGATTATAAACCACGACCTACACTAGTAGGTTTTCCACTTCACTAACTGAGAAAACTTCAAATTATAAACTATTGTAACCTAGGAATTAACCTCTTATTCGCTCACCTACTTGTAATAACTCTATTACAAGCCTCTTTGTGATAACTCTATTACAAAGCTTACAACTCGACTAACTCTAGCCCAAGACACAACCACAAGGTCTATGGTTTTATAGATGGTTTCCTACACAATACTTCTAGCTAAGCTAAGTAAGAATTACAAGTAGATCACTCTAACAAAGGTACAACAAAACTAAGGACATATGGTAACACAGTGCTGGAAACTAGTCATTTGTTATATTGTTGCTCTGTTCTTAAAGTCTTGAAGTCACTCAAAATCAGCAGCACACTTGAGAGAGATACTTGATAATTTCGGATCATTAAGTGTGTGTTTTTACATTACTTCATGTTGGTAGTATACAAGTGAGATCACTTGGATAATGCAAGCGATTATCCGGTACAAGGCATGCTCCATAAAGTGATTGTTGCACTGTTTGCACTGTTACGTGTGTGCAGAGAAACAGTACAGCGACTTTACAATTGTGGAGAGTTGACTTGTACTATCGGCGAGGGAACATCTGTTCCTTTGTCATTTCTTTGAATCAAGTTGTTAGAACTTGTGCCAGGCTTGAGACTTGTTGTTCTTGAGCACTTTGAGGATGTGTAACAGGTTCCCAATCTGGTTCTTATCAGGAAGTTTGTTAGATCATCAAAATGCAAAAAGGCATATAACTTATTAATTTCCCCCTTTTGTTGATGAAAAACTTATAATTGAAGTTCCCCTGAGAACCGGATCTCTATACATATTTCCATGCAAAAAGACTTTTAATTCCGCCGAGAACATGTTCCCCCTCTCAAGCATCAATTTTCTTTCCCCTTTAGGCATATAAAAAGACTACAAGAACTTGGTCTTCAAACCAGACAGGTAATTGCATTTCGTCGATATACGAATTAGTGGAAGCTAAGTTTATTATTCATACATCGTGTTCGTCACTACTTACCTCTTCTTATAACATTTTGCCGTTAACAGAGAAGTTTTTATATCAAAGATCAAGGACTTGTACAAGGAAATTATTGGTAGCAGCTGAAAAGAAATAGAGTCCTGATGCTGCTGCAGAGACATGGTCAAAATACATTTCAGTTGAGCAATCTTGCAGCTTTGCTCTTCGAAATGGAGTCCATTACTCAGATGGCCACTCAACTATCCGAAATTATCTACCAAAGTCATTTTTCTTTCGTTTGTAATAACAAAGTCACTTAACTATGCCAATAGCACTCATAAGGTCACTCAACTAGGTTTCTCAAATTTTTGATCGCCAAATACCCATTTTACCCTATAAATTATCAACTTTTATCGTTAGATTTTCATTATAATGATTTTTTCTCTTTTTAATTTATATTATGGACTTACCTTGGAATAAATAAATTTTATTTATACATTTAAAATAGTATTTAAGCGTATGTAATATTGCAATAATAAAATATTGAGCATAGTAGAAAGTTAATTAGAACAATTTGTTCGTAATAATAAATTTGATATTAACAAAAATAACTAAAAAAAATTATTTACATAATTGAGAATGAAAGAAAATAAAAGTTTTAAAAATATATATTCCATGCACGCACTATAAAAAATAATTATTTAAAATAAAGGTATTTTTGTAATATATATTAATATTCTTGAATATTATACTCAATTATATTATTATTTTGATATTATATATGCTACAAAAATATTTTTTTTTATTTTTAAATAAAATATTTTTTTTTCTATAGGTAAGTCCATAATATTGATTAAAAAGAGAAAAAATTATAATATTAGAAAAAAAAAGCAAGAAAAAAAAGAAGATAAAAGTTGATAATTTAGAGGGTGAACTAGGTATTTGGCCATCAAAAGTTTGATAAATCTGGTTGAGTGACCTTCTGAGTGTTATAGGCATAGTTAAGTGACTTTGCTGTTACAAACGAAAGAAAGATGACTTTAGTAGATAATTTCGGAAAGTTGAGCGACCATCAGAGTAATGGACTCCTTCGAAATGTAAACTCTTCTTTGTTCTTTTGTTGTGTTAATATTCTAACAGAATAAAACTCAAATGAACTATGTCTATATTTTGCTTATTTGTACATTGTCTTTTCATTCTCTCACCTTCATGTGTTTTTCTTTAGCAGTTAGAAGTTAATGTATATCAATACCTTCAAGTAGATTCACGTCTTTAGTAATTATACACGGTTTATTTCGGGCCTACCCGATTCTACTATTTTATCGAGACCAGGGAGTTGCATCAATGGTTGGCCCCGCAGTGGGTTAGACCAAAGCACGAGGATAAGGTATCGAGTTCGAGGATCGAGGTACCTGTTGAGACCGAGGCCAGTAGCGATCGAGACCAAATGAGGCAGACATCGAGCAAAGTACAATAACAGAAATGTGAGATATCCGTGACTGGTCGACGATCGCGGCGAAAATCTCGGAAAAGACCAATTCAAGGGCGGTTGTTCAGCTAGTCATGGGATTTAATTCCGTAATAAGAATTATACCATAGATAGAATTCCTCTACTATATTAAGGGTGTTCTAATCATCTTGTATCCATCTTACACTCTGAGATATCAAAGCAATATAACACCTTTCCTTTAGTTCATATTCTTGTTCATCAGCTTGTTATAAATTAACTGTTCTTGCATAAATCAGTTCGAGGTATTCAAGCTCGTGGGCTGAATTTCGTTCAAACACTGATTTGCTTTATCCTATCGTTAATTTCAATTACTAATCTTTACATTTATCAATTAGTATTAGGTGAAATAACGTGTCCTTAAAGCCATATTATAAGTTTAATTGTTATCCAATTTTAAGGGTAAACAGTTTGGGGCCATCGTAGGGCTAAGGATAATAGTGATTGTCTGGTATTAAATCTCGTAACACACACTACTTTACGCTTGTTCTTGTGAGTGTTTTTTATTTCAGGATCAACATGTCTAACTCGCAAGCAGTAACCACTCATGCCGATAACAGCCTCGATTATCGTGGAGAAAACTATAATGTAGCCTCCCCCGGGATCAAAGTGCCTCAGACTGGCCACGAGGGAGTACCGATCACAGACCCCATCGATGTTAGTTCTCATATCTCCCTAAATGCAAATCTGGGAGTCAACCATGGAAATAGTGTTCGCAGAGATGCCCGAGCATCCGATCAGAATGCACAGAGCGGTGAAGAATGCAGAATTAGCCTTCGAATGATATTTGAAATGTTGCAAACTCAACAAGCTACGATAGAGCAACTCCAAAATCAGAATCAAGCACCAAGCAGAATTGAGCTCGAAACATCACAAGAAGTTGTTCATAGAGTCGAGCCTGTAATGGAGAAATCGAGCGCCAATGAATCGAGGACTGACCCCGCCATTATGAAGATGCTTGAAGAGCTCACTAAATGGATTGAATCGGGTGAAAAGAAAACCGAGGCTAATGACAAAAAGGTAGAAATATACAACTCATGGGATGACCAAATACCGGGGCCACCCCCGATACTAAAGGGTTTGGATTCGAAGAAGCTCATGCAGAAGCCTTTCCCTCCAAGTGCGGCCCCGAAGCCCATCCCGAAGAAATTCTGTATGCCAGAAATTCCTAAATACAATAGGACCACCGACCCTAATGAGCATGTTACTTCTTAGACATGCACAATAAAGGGAAATGACTTTGAAGATGATGAAATTGAATCTGTTCTATTGAAAAAATTTGGAGAGACTTTATCAAAGGGGGCGATGATAAGGTACCACAATTTGCCGCCCAATTCCATCGATTCCTTCGACATGCTTGCAAATTCGTTTGTAAAGGCACACGCTGGAGCAATAAAGGTTGCGACTAGGAAGACGGACCTCTTCAAAGTAAGACAAAAGGAAAACAAAATGTTAAGGGAATTCGTATCTCGATTCCAGATGGAACGCATGGACCTTCCCCTGGTCACAGATGATTGGGTTGTTCATGCGTTTACTCAAGGTTTGAACGAACGAAGTTTGATAGCATCACGACAACTAAAGTAGAATTTAATTGAATATCCAGCTGTAACCTGGGCCGATGTACATAACTGATACCAGTCAAAGATCAGGGTCGAGGATGATCAGTTGGGAACTCCCTCCGGTTCTGTTTACCCAAATAGGCCCGTCGGTAGAATTCAAAGGGACATCGACAGAGAACCCCGATCAAACAGAGATCGGTATCAACCATACAACACAAATCGTAGAAACAGCGCCCAGGATGTAATCCCGTTCGAAATGATCAAAGGAATGATCGAGGATAGAGCTCCTGAGGGCTCATGAGTAAAAGTGGATTCGATAAACATGTTGAGACCACAGACGCACCACGACTATCAGAATACAACTTCAGCATCGATGCATCGGGTATTCTATCAGCCATCGGACGGATCAAGGATACAAGATTGCCTAAACCCCTACCGACCGATCCAACTCAAAGGAACCCTAATCAAATATGCAAATACCATGGTACCCATGGTTAGAAAATCGAAGACTACAGACAGCTGAGGGAGGAGGTAGCTCGCTTGTTCAACGAGGGTCATCTTCGAGATTTCTTGAGCGACAGAGCTCAAAATTATTTCAGTGACAGGGATGCAAACATGAAAAACGAACAGGAAGAACCACAACACGTAACTCATATGATCATTGGTGGGGTCGATATTCCTCAAGGACCGATATTTAAATGCACCAAGGTGACAATCACAAGGGAGAAGCAAACTCCGGACTACTTACTAGAAGAAACCTTGTCTTTCAACGATGAGGATGCAGAAGGGATCGAACAACCACACAACGACGCACTGGTAATATCAATCCTTATGAATAAAATTCAAGTTAAACGTGTGTTGATTGATCCAGGTAGCTCGGCAAATATTATTCGATCAAGGGTTGTAGAGAAACTCGCCTCCAAGATCAGATCATGCCCGCAGCTCGGGTACTTAATGGCTTCAACATGGCAAGTGAAATCACCAAAGGGGAAATCATTCTTCTAATAAACGTGGTCGGGCCTATACAGGAAATAAATTTCCATATGACCGAAGGTGACATGAGGAACAACGCGCTGCTCGGAAGGCCTTGGATTCATAATATGAGAGCAGTGCTTCGGCGCTTCACCAACTCTTGAAATTCCGAACAATAGAAAAATCAAAGTGGTGTACGGTGAACAACCCGCCACCAAATAAATATTGGCAATCGATGAGGTAATACCAGTATCGACACTGTCATCAACAAAGGGATCGGAATCGAAGGGAAAATAAGAAGTCAAATCACAACCACAGTTGTCGGCCTCATCCCGATCGGAGCAGCAGGAAACTTTCGAGGATGATGCGTATATGATACCTCGAACCTTCATAATTCCCGATGATTTCGATGCAACAAAGTCAACGGTCGAAGAGCTAGAACAAATCATACTGATCGAGCACCTGCCTGATCGAAAGGTATACCTGGGCACGAGGTTAACTCCCAAGCTTAGGAAAAAACTCATTCAGTTCCTTTTCAATAACATGGATTGTTTTGCTTGGTCCCACCTAGATATGACAGTGATCCCACCGGAGATCACTACACATCGACTGAGCTTGGATCTGAAGTTCCGCCCGGTGAAACAAAAGAGAAGACCTCAGTCTGAGGTAAAACATGCATTTATTAAGGACGAGGTAACAAAACTTCTCAATATAGGATCCATTAGGGATGTAAAATATCCTAAATGATTAGGTAACGTAGTTGTTGTCCCTAAAAAGGGAAACAAACTTAGAATGTGCATAGACTATAAGGATTTAAATAAAGCATGACCTAAAGATTCTTTTCCTTTGCCGAATATCGATCGCATGATCGATGCCACAGCCGGCCACGAGATCCTTAGTTTTCTCGATGCCTACTCCGGGTACAATCAGATACAAATGAACCCGGAGGATCAGGAAAACACTTTGTTTATCACTAAATACGAACTTATTTCTATAATGTAATGTCGTTCGAACTAAAAAGTGCTGGTGCTACTTATCAAAGCCTAGTAAATCGAATGTTCGAAGAACAAATAGGTAAATCAATGGAGGTTTATATTGATGATATGCTAGTTAAGTCCCTGTAAGTAGAGGGCCATTTGAAACATTTGCAGGAGAGTCGACATACTGAGGAAATACAACATGAAGCTCAACTCGGAGAAATATGCATTTGGGGTTGGTTCGGGCAAGTTCCTCGGCTTTATGGTATCAAATCGGGGGATCGAAATCAACCCCGATAAATCAAGGAAATCGAAGACATCATAGTTTTTGATAATGTCAAGGCTGTATAGAGGTTAACGGGGCGCATAGCCAACTTGGGTCAATTTATTTCGAGATCCTCAGATAGGAACCACTGGTTCTTCTGAATGCTTAAGAAGAAGAGCAATCTCGCATGGACCCCAGAATGTCAACAGGCCTTGGAGGAACTCAAACGATACATGTCGAGCCCGCCATTGCTTTACACCCCGAAAGCGGACGAGCAACTTTACTTATACTTAGTAGTCTCGGAGATAGCGGTAAATAGGGTCTTAGTTCGAGAAGATCAAGGTACGCAATTTCCTGTTTACTATGTTAGTCGGACCCTAGGTGAAATCGAGACCTGGAACCCACACTTAGAAAAATTAGTGCTTGCTTTGATAAGCGCCTCTAGGAAATTAAAACCGTACTTTCAGTGTCACCCAATTTGTGTTGTAACCACCTACCCCCTTTGCAACATTTTGCACAAGCCCGAATTCTCGGGACGATTGGCCAAATAGGCCGTCGAGATCAATGGGTACGATATTGAGTATAAACCCCGAACGGCCATCAAGTCTCAAATCTTGGCAGACTTCGTGGCCGATTTCATGCCAGCCCTCGTACCCGAGGTTGAAAAGGAACTATTAGTAAAATCGGGTACATCATCGGGGGTGTAGACCCTCTTCACGGATGGCGCTTCGAACGTGTAGGGGTCCGGGCTAGGCATTGTTTTGAATCCACCCACAGGTAGTACAAATAGACAGTCTAACAAAACTTCAAAATTAATTAACAATGAGGCCGAGTATGAGGCCGTGTTTGCAGGTCTTGAACTAGCTAAAAGCTTGGGGCCGGAGGTCATCAAGGCCAAGTGCGACTCCCAACTTATGGTAAATCAAGTAAATAGATCTTTCGAGGTATGAGAAGATCGAATGCAGAGGTACTTTGACAAACTACAAGTGTCTCTGCATCGATTTAAAGAATGGACCCTGCAGCATGTACCTTGAGAACAAAATAACGAGGCCGATGCCCTTGCAAATTCGGGGTCATTGATAGAAGATGATGAACTTAGCTTGGAGACTGGCATACAACTTTCAAGATCAGTAATCAAAGAAGGACACGCCAAAATAAACACCACAAGTCTAACCTGGGACTGGAGGAATAAGTACATCTAATACCTAAAGAACGAGAAGCTGCCATCGGATCCTAAAGAATCAAGGACTCTACACAGGAAGGCCGCACGGTTCACATTGGCTGAGGATGGAACACTGTATAGGAGAATGTTCGATGGAGCATTAGCAAAATATTTGGGATCAGGAGACAATGCTTACGTTCTACGAGAAATTCACGACAGCACTTGCAAAAATCATTCTGGTGCCGAGTCATTGGTTCAGAAAGTCATCAGAGCAAGATACTATTGGCCGATATGGAAAAGTACACTAATGAATTTGTTCGAAAGTGCGATAAATTTCAAAGGTATGCGCCGATGATCCACTAGCCCGGGGAGCAACTCCCCTCAGTCCTATCCCCATGGTCGTTCATGAAAAGGGGGATGGATATCGTCGGCCCTCTACCATCTGCCCCAGGTAAAGTTAAGTTCTTTTTATTTATGACGGACTATTTCTCTAAGTGGGTTGAAGCGCAGTCCTTTGAGAAAGTCAGCGAAAAAGAAGTCATAGACTTCGTCAGGGACCACATATATGCCAATTCAGAATACCTGCCAAGATCGTATGCGACAATGGGAAGCAGTTCGTCCGCAGCAAAGTAACAGTTTTTTGAAGATCACAAAATAAAAAGGATCCTATCAACGATGTATCATCTTAGTTGGAAGGGACAGGCCGAATTGACAAATAAGACCGCCATCCAAAACCTGAAGAAAAGATTGAACGAGCCTAAAGGAAAATGGAGAGAAATATTGCCCAAGGTCCTTTGGGCATATCAAACAACGTCGAAATCTAGTACGGGGGCAACACCATTCTCTTTAGTCTATGGTGCCGAAGCTCTAATCCTGGTCAAAGTCGGGTTAACCTAGCTTCAGGTTTCGGTATGCAACGGGAAGCCGCCCTCGTTTGAATGTCCACACAGTAATAGCGGATCGAAAGGTATTACAACTGAAGATCCAATCTCGACACTTTAAAATCTGGGACTTCGTTCTGAGAAAGGTCACCATTAATACTCGAGATCCAAATGAAGGAAAACTTGGTCCGAACTGGGAGGGACCATATCGGGTCCTCAATATCATCGAAAAAGGATCCTACAAACTTGGCACGATGGACGGCGAGCAATTACCAAACAATTGGAACATATCACTTCTCAAACGATATTACTGCTAAGGTACAACCTTCTCCATTTTCAATTATATTTTATACTAACCAATTTAAGGTGTTTGATCGAAGACATCGAGGAATTCTTCAACACAAAGTCCTTAGGTTTGAAAGCATGCGTTGTACTCTTTTTCCCTTAGACCGGTTTTTGTCCCAAATGGGTTATTCTGATGAGGTTTTAACGGGGCAACCATTGTTTGTGCTACCTTAGGGCAATTCAACAATATCTGATGTCACACTCCTTTTTTACCACCCGAGGGGTATATGGGAGTTTTTCCAATTAAAGTGACATTATTCGAAATGGAATTATTTTATTTAATTTTATTAGAGTTGCCACTTGGAATAGTTTATTTGGTGTCCCAAGTCATCGGTTTATTTTAAAATCCCAAATCGAGGAAATTTTGACTTTATTTAAAAGTCTGCGAAACTAGAAATTTTAAGTAAGGAATTCTGTTAACCCAAGAGAAGGTGTTAGGAATTCCCGGGTTCCGTGGTACGGTCGCTTAAACTGTTAATAATTGGCCTATTATCTGATGTACTACACATTTTAAACCTATCGTGCATTTTCTATCTTTATAACCGCTTTTTAATTGTTTTATGGAATTAATCTGGAACAAGTTACGATTGTCGTACACTTATTTGTTTGATACATATTGCGAATCGTGTCACGGGAACCGTACCCACGACCTACAACATGTTTAATTTATTAAAAATTATTAGAATTTATATCCGGGTCACATAAATGTACCCCCGAATTTGGGAATTAGGTACCACAGCTACGTCACGGGAACCGTACCCATAGCTATGATGATTTTATTATAACGCGCCTAAAGCAATATACAAAGGTTCGTTTTTAATAGCAATGTTTGTGAGGGACATGGATGATTTAAATTTTTTATGTCACACCTAAAACCTTTTACTATAAGAGTTAGCTCTTGATCTATTTCTATGAGGGCCATGAATTATAGGGTTTGCTCGATATGGCACGCCCTAACTTATTTTAATAAAAGGGCTAATTCCTTAAGTTAAGGCTAAAGATCCTAATTGAAATTCAAACTAAGCATTTTCTTAACTTAAGGCTTGGCTTTTGAATTACTCTTGAACAATTGTTTTGGGCCAGCAATGGCTCACTACTTAATTAATTCAGCTTTGAAAGCAGAAAAGAACCTCAAGGGCCCTTGCACAGTCCGATTTTTTAACCAGGTCTAGCTCACATTGGGCTTATATTAGGCGGGCCTAGTTGCGGAGGATTACTGGCTGGACCTATCTACCTTTACATTTTCAGCCCCATCATACACGATGCATGTTTTGCAAAGTTCTAATTCGCATTACTTTTAAAAAAACAGAAAACCAGAACAAAAATTAAACACATTAAACATGATTTGTAAGACATACATTCATGTTGGAATTTGCAATAGAGGAATTTCAAAACTAAGGATCACATTATTGGGTTTAATGCCCAGGCCTACTCGCATAGGCCGAGACTTATTTAGGTAGTACACAGATTTGGGCCCTGTTGCAAGTCTAGCCCAATTTACATACTGGAATGTATGGAGAAAAATCATATGCCATGGACTTGAAACTAAGAATCAAAAATAGTCAAAACTTGAATTTAAAATACTGCAACAGTCCGTTTACTTAATAACAGTCCATAGATTTACAAAGCATTTCTAAATACATCAAATGTATCTAAAGGAAAGGGAGGGGATAGTTAAGGTAAGGAGGAATTCTTCCTACACTAACTCTTCAAAAATCCTTTGAATCAGCTTCAGTTTTTTGCAAGAAAAATCAACTATGGAGTTGTTCCTTACAGGTTGAAACTTAGCTCCCAACTCTGAGGCTTCCTACTACCAATCCAACCTTGGTTTTAACTCAGACTTTTCATGAATCTGACCATGTTTAGAGGTTAGATTCAGGAAAATGTCTTCAGATTATAAACCTACTTCATTATCAAATCAAACTCAAACAAACAACGCAAAGATAAAAAAAAAAGAGTATGATCCATGGGTTTGACCATATTAAGGGTTAAACTCATGAACCAACAAAGAGCTTCAAACCCTAAGACCTAATATGCTGCCAGAATGAACTAAAAGGGGGGAGGGGTAGTTTAATCCATGAATCTAACCATGTAAGGGTTAGACTCAATGAATCGCAAAACTACAAATATAGGGATCTAACATGCTACATGACTAATGCAACAAAGATAAGTATATATATCAACCGAAGCAAACAAACAAACAATGCTAGACCCATACAAGGAAACAAATACTCATGATGTAAAAACAAAGAGACAAAGGATCGCTCATTTTAAGAAAAGAAGATTTCCAACATGGTTGCAACTTCAGGGATAAATCCAGCAAGAAACATACAGATATATAAACATTGGCAAGCAAAGAACAGTTTGTATTCATCTTAAATTCCATTTACAAGCACTTAAACATGGAAAGAATCATGTGTACCTTGAACAGCAATAGAAAAACAGCAAGGAAGATGAAAGAAGACTGCTGAAAACTTGAGAAGAAAGGCAGAAACAGCAGTAAACCAACATAGCTACAGCAACCAAATGAATCCCAGAATCTGAACCGAATTCAATCAGCTTTCCAAACCAGAATCCTAGCTAAATAACCCCAAAAAATTCTCTATTTCAAACCATTTCTAGCTTGTGAACAAAAGAGAGAAGTTCTGGAAATTTTCTAAGATTTCCTGAAATCTGAACTTTTTCAGAGAAAAAGGGAACTTTTATGATGCTCAAAATCTATGCTTCAGAACTTTTGGGCAGAGAATAAAGCTGAATAATGTGTGTGAGAGTGAGTGAATGTTTCCCTTTTATAAAGTGTACCCAAAAAAGCATCAAAAGGACATATTCTAACCTAATATTCTGAATTTTCAGAATAGTACAACATCTTTTGACAGCTGTATGTCCTTTTGTCTTATCCAATATCAGCATTTTGCTAAGGATAGGGACAACTGTCCTAAATACTAGAACCTTCTGATTTTTGCCTAATTGAAAGTCCAATTTTACCCTTTAAGTTACTGCCTATTTCATCTTTAACCTAAATTCTTTCAGTTCAATTAGGTCCCTAAGGTTTCTATTGATTTACAAACTAGGGCAAACCAAAACAAAGAGTCTATCAACAAATCAGAAAAAATGCAAATTGAAAAATGTCAACAGAAACAAAATAGAAGAGAGGATGCAGTTTGAACTAAAATTAACATAATTGGTAGACAAAAGTGTTTATCTAATCAAAACAAGACTAAACTTAAACGGCTAAACAGAATTTTCAAACCTCTATCTTACACAAAGCAAATCAAGGTGGTGAAGCCAAGAACTCTAAGGATTATCAGCTAACTATTGTTTCTAAGGCTAAATCAATTAAGTCCAGAATCAAACTCAATCAACAATTTAAAACCCTGAAACTTGCACGATTTACTGAAAACGAAAATTGACTAATTATAGCATATTAAGAACTAATTAAGAAGTTTGAAACCCTAAACTAACCAATTAGTTGACAATTTACTACAAATTAAACCTAATCGACAGAAGAAAACAAAACAGTACAGATGACCATGTAAAGAAATTAAAAATAAGGGAAAACCTAATTGCTGGTTACATGAAAGAAAAATACAAAGATGAGACAAACATCAAGAACAAAGAAAAGAGAAAGAAGAAAGGACCTGAGGCTGTTTTGGAACAGGCCAGTTGATGAACCTTCTTGAATGAAACAACCATGAACTTATACAGCCATTAACTGGCGGTTCTTATTAAGAACAACCAGCTAATGGACATTTGGGTTCATAGGCTCTAAATACTGACCGAGAAAGAATAAAGAGAAATTAGGGTTTTCCTTGAAATCTTAGATTCAAAATTCGACGCGGCTGGGGCTGATTCGAGGGGAGATATGGTGGTATTTGGAAATAGGAGAGGAAGGTGATTGTCTGGTGTTGATTTGGTGTGGTTTGGAGCACTTAGGGTTTTTGGCCTTGAATCTCGGATTTAAAATTCGAGATTTTTGGTGGTGATTTGAAAGAAACAAATAGGAGATTTGGAATGAGGAGGTGATGAGGGTTCTGTGGTGTAAAAATGGTGGTGTTTGGAGGTGGTCCGCCGCCGTGAGGCGATTTCCGGCCGGCGAACCACGGCGGAGGTGGGCGGTGCCGGCGAGGGGGTCTTAGGGCGGCTAGGGTTTGGGGGTTGAGAGAGATGAGAGACTGAGATGGATTTTTGGGGTTAGGGGGAAGGGTTGTTCGGACAGTAATATACAAAAGGGACAATCAGTTCCTAGCCGTTAGATCATGGGAGATCAACGACTGGGATTGAAACCACAAAAACGGCGTCGTTTGGTTTATCAGGGGTGGACTGGGTTTTGAAAGGATTGGGATGGGTCTGGGTCTGGCGGATTTGGGTATTAAAATGGCCCAATTTCGAATTAAATCCCTTTTCTTATTTCCTTTTTTTTCTTTATTTTTCTTTTCTTCTTTCTTTAATTAATGTAATCCTAAAATTAAAAAACCTATATTATCTAAATTGTAAATTTAAACTAATTATCTAATTACAATAAATATAAAAGTTACTTAATCCTAAATTAAAAGAGAAAAATCAATAATCTAAAAATTAAAAGGTAAAAAATGTAAAAATGAGCCATTTTGTGATTTTCATTTTAATAAACAAATAAATAATCAATTAATCCTAAAAATGCAAAAACATAACCTAATTGCAACGCATGGTATTTTTTGGTATTTTTCATGATTTAAATAAAAATTAAACGTGTATTAAAATGCAAACAATTAATAAAATTCTACAAAATTTCCTAAAAATGGCAAATAATTAAGAAAAAACTATCTTCTTGGGATTTTATAGGAGTATTTCGTATAGGGCAAGAATCACATGCTCACAGCTGCCCCTCTTTGCTCGGAAACACGACGAGTTTTCGGGCAAAGATAAAATGAGCGATTATGAGGGATTTTTGCCCGTTTGAAACTCCATGAGAAGCATCTTCTGAAAGAGTCTGACCGAACCTTGCTTCAGAGGTTGCCTACATATCCTTGGCTATAAAGAAATCAGGTCAGTGTAGTTCTGGAAGTTTTGGTAGCTGAGACTACCGGGAAACTTGTGGTTTCACTGTTGTTGCTGCTGTTTCTGCTTACTGAGCACCTTATTACACCAAAATGAAAGATGAAAAGCTAAACTAGCTAATTCTATCAACTACGAGTTACAAGATTCCTATCTATAAACCTTCTAAAGCTTGATCTTGAGTCTTGGTTGGTTCTTCCTGCTGACTCTGATCTGAATCTTGATGCTCGTTAGCTGCAACCGCTGATTCATTCTTCTTCTGCTTTTCGGATCAAAGCGGGACATGCAAAGCTTGTGACTTCAATCAAGTTTTGAGCAGTCCGCATCTTTTCTCCGCTTGTACATTTAGACTTCAACTTCTTTTCTTGTTCTTCATTTCTTTTATTTGGGTTGAGACTTCTTCTTTTGGTCATCTCAAACCTTGTGCCTTACGGTGAAAAACCTGTTCAGGCACCAAAGCAAACAAACAAACGAAATTTTTCTGCCCCAGTTTTCACTAGAAAAATTTCGTGAGTTATTGTAACAAAATCTAAACTACTTATTTATTGAAAGCAAATAAATCAAGAAAAGAAATCAAGGAGTGGGGATCCAGTGTCCAAAATAAAATCAACTATGGAGTGGAGACCCTATGTTGGAAAAACGACTAGGGAGTGGAGACCCTATGTTGGAAAAGCGACTAGGGAGTGGAGACCCTATGTCTAAAATAAAATCAACTAGGGAGTGGAGACCATATGTTGGAAAAGTGACTAGGGAGTGGAGACCCTATGTCTAAAATAACTTCAACTAGGGAGTGGAGACCCTATGTTGGAAAAGTGACTAGGAAGTGGAGACCCTACGTCTAAAATAAAATCAACTAATGAGTGGGGAACCTATGTTGGAAAAGTGACTAGGGAGAGGAGACTCTATGTCTAAAATAACTTCAACTAGGGAGTGGAGACCCTATATTGGAAAAGTGACTAGGGAGTGGAGACCCTATGTCTAAAATAACTTCAACTAGGGAGTGGAGACCCTATGTTGGAAAAAACGTAGATAGAGATTGGGGGACCCTAGGCTACCATGATTTTGCATTTTTCTTCTCTTCTTTTTTTTTATTTATTTATTTCATGGTATGAGTGAATGCGAGAAAGAATTTTGGAAGGGACTTCCCTTTTTTGGATTGTTGCTGCAAAACTGTTTCTAGCCCTTGCGCAGTTTCTTTTTGGTTGCACCTGCTTCTTGCAAGGTTACTTTTAATTACACATGTTTCCTGTTTTCAAACAAAGAACAATTGTTAGTTTGAAACGGTGGTTGGTTTTGTGGCCTTGATTGTTTAGATCTTGGCCCAACTCTTTTGATGAAAACCTCTACTGCTTGCTGGCTTTCTGGAGACCGATATCTCTTTTAAAACCAGGGATTTTGACTTTCCAAACTTTTATACGATGGTTCACCTGTGTGGGGCTTTGGCCTTTTCATCTTATTTTGCCTTTATGGGCACTTGAATTTGGGTTTCTTTCCTTTTCAATAATTTTAACTCTGAAGCATCGGCCATCATGGTCAGTCGAGATCGACTTGATGCACCTGCTGAGGCTGGGTGCTTTTACTTGAATTTGGCTTTTGTAATGTAGAACCCTGTAAAACCAATCTTTCCATCTTTTCTTTGTATTAGTTTCGAAAAAGAATTAAACCGAAAGGGATTCAAAGAAAAGTATACAAAGGAAAGGATAATGAATTTTACAAGAAGTAGTCCCTTTACGGACGTAAAGAAAGAAGGACTTATC
>NW_017671631.1:0-26431 GCF_001879085.1 Nicotiana attenuata | reverse complement strand
CCACTAAATCAACACTTAATCCTGGCATATCATCGTAGGACCAAGCAAACACATCATTGAATTCAAACAAAAGTTGGATCAGTGCATCCCTAGTTCTTTCATCTGTGTGAATGCTTATCATGGACCTCTTCTGAACTACCCAAATTAACTGGCTCAGTTTCACTTAGATTTGGCTTAGGCTTATTCTCAAATTGTTCCAATTCTCGGTTTATTTCCCTAAAAGCCTCATCTTCTTCGTATCGGGTTCTTGATTCATTATTTCACAATAAGAAAGCGTATTTGGATCTGGGCATGTAGTCCGCAAGCATGTCATGTTATTTAAAGCCGCATTATTAGAACTGAAAGAAGAAATAAGAAAAAGCAACATCCGAGCTAAAATATTGATGAACGATAAAATATTGATTTCATTTCATTGAATTTTTGAAGATAGCAGGGTTTACATTGGAATTTTAAAGACAATAAACTAAAAGAAACATCCGAGCTACACCCTGGAATAACTCGTGATGTAGAAAAAGGTGGCAAGACTGGACTACCGGGATTCCCGCCTGACCTGGGAACGGAGTAGCCTTCCAATTTTGTAACTTGGCATTGGGCCCCATATATTGCACCTCAGCGGTGTCACACCCCTTTTTTAACCAACCTCACTAACCCTCTTTAAAATATAAAAGTGATTTTTGAAGCTCAAAAGAGTTTTCAAATTTGAAAGTGACAAAGAATTGTGTTTAAAAGGAAATAATTCAGAGTCGCCACCTGACATTGGTTTCGGTGTGCCAGGTTACCGTTTTTTTTTAAAATAATTTTCCTTTTAAAACACTTTGGACTCCAAAACTAAGTCTGCACCAGAGATTCGGGTAAGGGGATTCATTTGACTCAGGGGAAGGTGTTAGGCACTCCCCAAGTCCCGTAACTAGTACGGTTGCATACTTGATCTAGTCGGCTTTTAAGGATATTCTAATTGAGGTAACATCACACAAAAATAAAATAAATAATCAAAAAGAGGCTCGAGGTCGTCCCCACCTAATAAAATAAAACAAGAATAAAAGTACTACGAGTTTTGCTCTCAGCCTCCAAATACAAATACCTCGGGGCATACTCCGGATAAAATATTTACAAATCCTTCGGGGCATTCCCCGGATAAGTTTAACTAAGGGAATGACCTCTTGCCTCAAAACTAACAAAAATCCTAAGGCTTACCTACCCAAATGTTGTCGGCCTAAGCATGCTCCTAGCGAGTAATAAAGCAATAAACAGAAGCAATGGAAAATTTAAGATCTTAATTCTCGTTCCCTACTCCCCAATATTTCATCGTCCAAGACAAATGCAGACCAAATAATAGGAAATCTCCGTCAGCAAACATATAGGACACGTCGAAGAAGAAAGGGAAATAATAACATGAAGATCAAACATGATACTGCTGTGAAGCTCAAAACTCAAGATTAACACCAAAATGCATTAGAGAATATGTCATTTAGACACTAAATCAATACTTATCCAATACCAAAACTAGAAAATAGCCACTTAAGATCCCAGATCAATCAAATATTGCTACCAAGACTAAATCAATACTTATCTAACCAAGTGTTTTATCTGATCTTCTGAAACCTCAAAGCCAATCTAAAGGATTTTATCCCAAAAAAAATGCATTTTTCCAATTAACAGAGTAATCTAGATGTGTTTCAAAATATTAACCTAATAGCAGGCCTTGTTCAATTCACATTACTCAACAATCATCAAACCTAAATCTTAACCAATAATGACAGCAGTAGTATACACTCCACCTCTTTCACATAGAAAATAACATGAAGAACAAAAGATAAGACATATTTAAACTTTCATACACTTAATTACCCCACAATAACGACTTGGTAAAAGAATCATAGATACTAAAAACTATAGCTTCAAACTCACAACCAGAATCAATACTGTGAGCACGTGATTTTTGCCCTAAGCAATAATTCCCAAAAATTTCAAATAAAATAATTTCTTTAGTATTTCGTAATTTTTCGTGAAGTTTGTGTTATTTTCTGTTAATTGTTTGCATTTATTTGTGCATTTTAATTCATATGAAAATATAAAAAATACAAATACTTGGCATTTGCATTTAGAATTTAATTTCACATTTTTAGGATTAATTAGTAGTTGAGTTATTTTTAGGAAGAGGAAAATAACAAAAATAGTCCAGTTTTGCATTGTTAATTGTTGAATTTGCCCTGAACTAGTTTTTAAACATTTTTAGGAAATAGTTTAACTTTTAAATATATTAGGTCTTTATTTTTGCATTTTTATTAAGTCAGAAAATATAAAAAAAATATAAACAAATGAAAACAAAAGCAAAACAAGAATAAATAAAAGAATAAAAAGAAACTAAAATAAAGAAGCATAGGGCTGGCCAACATTGGGCCATTTTTTTTGTTCAGGCACTCAAGCCCAAACCCCAAACCCCTTCCAAGCCAATCCTAGCCCAAACGCCCAAGATGAAATCCCAAAAATCCGGCCGAAATTAAGCCCAGTCATAGCCAACCGGGTCCAGCCTCCACACCCTACCAAAACGATCCCGTTTTCCCCAATTTAATCACAACCCTCGATTCTTTTGATCCAACGGACGAGAACTGCCTAGGTTTTGTGATATAAATATGTCCTAACACTACCCTACCCCCCCTCAGACCCCCTCACCCTCCCGTCTCTCTCACCTGTTCATCAGAGACCCTTAACCTCGCCGTCCTCCGCCGCTTGCCGCCGGCCGGAAATCGCCTCCGCCGGTGGCGATCATCCAAACCACCTGAAAATTCACCACCTCTTCATCTCATCTTCCTCATCACGAATCTAGCCTTATTTCTCCTTGAATCCCCACGCCAAAGCTTCGAATATTAGATCGAAGTTTTCCGGCCATGACACAACTCCGTCCAAACCACCCCAAATTAACACCACATAACCCCTTCACCTCCTCTACCTAATTCCTCAGACCCCGTCCCTCGAATCAACGCCGAATCCTTCGAATAACGGTTTAAAGTTTTCCGGCCATGACATCAGTTGTCCCAAATTAACCCAAATTCACACCACAGAACCGTCCGAACCTCCTCTACCCAACCCCCATAGCCACTTGTCTCGAATCTGCCCGGAACATTACAAACTCTGAATCCCAAATTCCGGCAGAACCCTAACTCAGAAATCTTGGGGATTTTGGACCGTAATTTCCCTAATCACGTGTTTTCTTTTGAAAACACACGATTAGGGATGTTACATGTAAAGAATCCCGGAGGATTCAAACAACAA
Organism: Nicotiana attenuata; assembly: GCF_001879085.1. Classification (NCBI taxonomy): domain Eukaryota; kingdom Viridiplantae; phylum Streptophyta; class Magnoliopsida; order Solanales; family Solanaceae; genus Nicotiana; species Nicotiana attenuata. The sequence goes on along the minus strand of NW_017671631.1, from coordinate 23,158 downwards.
TAGCTGGGCAGAGTTCGCCCCATAGTCAGTCGAATGCTCAAAATAGTAAGTTTTNGGAGCTCCAACTGCCTCCAAACAAACACCCTTAAACCGCCTTCCTTTCCTCTTTCCAATGCCCCAAATATTTTCCCTCGAATGTTAGCCAATCTGCTCAAATATTCGAAAACAGTGGCGCCGCCTCCGCCGCCCACGGCGGCGCCACCACCAAATGGCCTCAATTTAACACCATACACTCCCCTCACTCTCCTCTTCCAAAATCCGCAACTAGAATCTTTCAAATCCGAGCGAAACCTTAATATTTTTAGATCTAGGGTTTTCAAGTCAACACTGTTTTGGGAGTTTTTCAGTACTCAGATGATTTTTGGTAATGTGATATGTTTTTTTTAACAAAATAAACATATAACATTAACAACAATCAATCTCGAGAATCGATCAAGAGAAGGCATATCAGTGAGTTTGTTCTTTTCTTTCTTCCTCGTTTAAATTTTTTTTCCTTCTCTACCATTGATTCTGTTTTGAGTTTTGGGTTCAATATATTTTTATTTATTCTGTTCTTGCAATTGTTTTATTTTTAGTTTAGCTTTTGTTTTGGTTAACCCTGTGTTAGACATTAGTTTAATTGGTTGTTTAAATATGTTTGGATAGTCTTAAATTCTTTAGGGCACTTTTGGTTTCAATTTTTTCTTCAGTATTTGATCCTTTACTGTTATTATTGGTTAGTGGTAATTAATTAGTTTAGTTTAGTTTAATTCAGTAATTGCATTAGTAATTCCATGTTCAGGATCTAGCTTAAGTTTTGTTCTTCATGTCAATACTGTTCCCAGTATTCATATACGTTTTAAGTGGTCTGATTTTAGGTTCAGTTAGTCGACTCATAGTTGTTTACTGCAATTTGATTTTAATTGTTCCAACCTCTTGATTAGCTAATTTGTCTAGTTTGATTAGCCCTAGAAATAGATTGTTTGGTTATAGCTGGTGGACTAGTTTAACTTGGTCAGTAATTTCAGGGGATGCTAAGGGTAGTTTAGGCATGGGAAAAGGGTAGTTTAATCAGATTTGGTAATTGTTGAAGTAAAGTAAGGGTAGAATAGGAATTGTAATGGGTATAGAACCTTCTAGGATGGACTATAGTGCAGATTTCAGTAAACTTAGGGTAGTTGCTTGTGTAACAAGTCAGAAAATAAAGGGTAAAAATAGAATTAAAATAGGGACTAATGGGTAAAGGGAAAATCTGAAAGTTGGACCCTAAGTTCATCTATAAATAGGCATTCATTTGCCTTGATTCACAAGTTTTAGGAGCTCCAAAATCCCCCCCCCCCCAAAACGTCCTCTCCAATTTCAGATCTGATTTGAAATTCAAACCTTCAAAATCCAAAAACAATAGAAATCTAATAGAAAAATCCAAAAAAAAAATTACTGTTACATTAGTGTTATCTAGGTCATTTTCAGATTTAATCATTAAATTCAATTCCCTAGCTCGTATAGGATGAAAGCTACTTGAATTTCCTTGGGTTTTGTTCAATGTTTGAGGATTGAAGACAGTTTGAGTCATCTAGGCAGTGGATTTGGGAGATTCGAGTCAACTGTGATCTTAGTTTGAGTGTTTGCTTTCCTGTGTTCATTTCTGGGTATTTGGATGCTGTTTAGGGGTTGATACATCAGTTTCATTTGGTTTAAAATATTTCTGGAATTACTGAGTCACTTCTGGGCTGAAAAATTGGCTGTGTTGATTGCTGTGTTACTGTTGGATTACCTTTGCTGATTTTCTGAGCTCTGCTGATCCTTTCTTCTTCTTCCCCTATTCTGTTCACCAGGTACACACACTTGGACTCCAAAATTGATGTAGTATCGAGATTGGGCATGAAACGAAAAATATTCAACTGATTGTTTGCTGGACGATGCATTTGTAATTAAGTAGATATTAATGATATGTACTACATAATGAAGTCTGCTTAAATCTATGTTTAAATGAAACTCGGACTATGTAATTTGTACCTAACAGGACTGTTTTGAACTGTTAATTTGTGGCGATCAGCTGTAGAATTAGTATAGCTTGGTACTGGTTTCAATTTAGCACTCTGTTAAACATAGAAAATCAGAATAGGTTTGAATACATAATTGATTGAGAGATCAGCCCGTTTCAATCTCCATTTCAAAGCTAAAGTGTGCTTTTCAAACAGTTTTTGTATTACAGTAGTTAATATCAGCATACCAGTTTAGATGTCATCTGTTTCGTTTCCTTAAGCTCATTATTTCAGCATAGAAAAAAAAATAATTGCATGTCAGTGGTTAATATCAGTAGTTTTACTTAAATTAAATCATGCATCATCAACTGGACTGATTTGAATTAATTAACCCGTTTTTGAGAGTTCTTAGAGTTGTATAATAGCCTATTCCCAGGACATTTGGGCCTCAAGAGGTCTAATACGAGGGCCCAAGTCCATGCTAAGTCCCCTCACGTTTGGACTTGGGCCTAGGCCTGACTAGCAGCTTGTTAGCAGAGCATGGGTATAGTACTCCTTCGTTGGGCTCATCTCAGAGCCCAATGGGTGGCCTTGACACAGAATTACCATTCGATTTATTTCAGTTCAGTAACAAACTTTAGGACTTTTCTTGTGCTGTTAGATAAATGAAAAATATAGTTGCTTTAGGATTGCCCTTCAATGAATAAAATTACACGGGCCTCGCCAAATTGCGGGGGCTTCGATAACGGTTTATAAAAACTTAGATTTCGGGATAGGCCGCTTAGCGAATTTCACGGCCCTCCCCAAAGGCAATAACGCGTTAGCCCCTTTAAGCGCGTATTTTAATAAAGTTACCTCCCTAAACTCGGGTGCACATTTATGTGACTCAAATTCAAATCTCAACGAAGTCGAAATGTGTTAACAATCACGGGTGCACTGGTGCGACGTGGTTCGAGACGCATTTTCACGACGTTGCAATTCTTGTTAAAAGACATAAAATAAAAGCGGTTAAAATAAAAGGCACATAGGTTAGAATATGTTTTAAAATCAGATAAAAGCAAATACAACAGTTGAGCGACCGTGCTAGAACCACGGAATCCGGAAATGCCTAACACCTTCTCCCGGGATAACAGATTTCCTTATCCGGATTTCTGATTCGCGGACTGTTAACAGAGTCAATAATTTCCTCGGATCGGGATTCAACCGGTGACTTGGGACACCATTAATCTCCCAAGTGGCGACTCTGAATATTAATAATAAATCCCATTCCGACTGTTCTTTAATTGGAAAAACTCCTTTGCACCCTCACAGGTGTAGTAAAAAGGAGGTGTGACAGCTCTGGCGACTCTGCTGGGGATCAGAACCCAGAACTTTTGTTCAGGGTTCAGAATTCGAGCTTAGATATATTGTTGTATTTGGCTTTATCTGATTTTTCTACATGTTTCATGCTAAATGTGCAAAATGTTGCTTTTTACCGCTTTGATATTATCTAAACTGTATATAAACTGTGCCGCAACCCTTCTCTTCTCACCTCCGAGGATGTGCTTACTAGTTGAGGCTCCCTATTCTGTTAGTGTCATACCTTAAAATAAGAAAGAGGCCGGACAAGTTACTAAGCCGGATGGCCTTTTGGTTCCCGGTACGTAGCCCCCTCCTCGACTCGAGTTGTCCGCTCGGGTACACAGTCTAGAACACATACCCAGGTTTTGAACCTAGAAGAACTTGACTTCATGCCGGATCCCTAGTAGGAACGCTTATTTGCATCATGTGCATTTTGACTTAGGGGACTCAACACAGGGGTTGGGTCCGTCTAGGACAGGTGTACCCGGAATAATGGACCATCCTGATGCATCCTACTTGTGCATTTATCTGTTTGGGACTCGCATGCTGACCGGCTTTGAATATCTGTGAAAAATTGGAAAAACCAAAAGAGAAAATAGCAGTGTAGGGAGTTAATTACCTATATTAGAAAAACCAATGTCCAAGTAGTGCCGAAATGCTGCCGAATTTTGAGAAAATGAAAAAAAAGAAGAAAAGTTCTTTTTAAGTTTGCCAATGGAAAAGAAAAACAAAAGAGTTTTATTTTCAAATTAGTTTTATTTGCCGCTGAAAAGAAAATATAAAAAAAATAATAAAAAAAATAAAAAAATAAAAAGACTCTTGCTTTCAGAAATAGTGTATTTGCCAAAAACCAAAAAGAGTCTTGTTTTCAAAATAGTTAGATCCATCTGCCCGAACTACGCTGGTTTGATTCTCACCGGATGTGAGATACGTAGGCAACCCTCATCGGGTCCAACCTCCCCTTTTCAAAAATAGCCAAAAATGCCAAGTTTTTTAATTTCGTCATGAATAAGTCGGGTGCCGCCATTCTTGTTTAAACTAAGCCAAATGTCCCTAAAAGGGTGCCGGAAGGCTGTTTTTGCAAGAACAGCCACCCTGAGTCAGTTCAACGGTTAACAGACACAGCCTTAAAATCTTCTCCCCGAAGTGCTGAAAGGCCGTAACTGCAAAACCGGCGTTTGTTTTAAAATTGGAAATTTGAACAAAAATAGTGTCATTTTTTTTCCTTTTAGGTCAAAATAAGTGATTAAATCACCTTAATAAATGTGCAGGATGAGCACGATTCAAAATAAGGGGAACTTGCATATAGGCCCGCGGCGAGACCGAATGATGTCCCGCGGGCGCCAGGAGCTTTAATGTATTCATGATTGTCTTCTGAGTCTGTATTTCCTTTTCTACTGGAGTCTGTAAAAGTTAGTCAGTTGATTAAGTCTGTATTTTCGTTTAAAGTAGAATAGGGATGATGGAGTCTGTAGTTCTTTTCTGCATTAGAGTCTGTTAGTTGTTTAATCTGTCAGTTTTGAGTCTTTGTAATAGACGTATTTTCTATCAATAAAATTGAAAATCCCAAAAAATATTTTGCTTCTACTTTACATTTATTCTGCAAGAACTACGCTTGGTCTGATTCACACGGGGTCGTGATACGTAGGCAATCTCCATAGGGTTCGACCATAACCAAAAGAAAAAGAAAAAAAAAATGAGAAAAGAGAGGAAAAACCACAAAAGGCAAAAAGAAAAGAAAAGAGCGGAAAAACAAAACTTAAGAAAGGAAGGAAATAGGAACGAGAGAGGACAAAGGAAAGAGTAAAGAAAAAGAAGGAAAAAGAAGAAAAACAAAGGAAGAAAAGTTTGCAATTGGAAATAAGGAAAAGCCGGGATGACGCATGCGCCCGATCAAAAGCTGTTACCAATGTGTTAAATGCCCTAACGCTAACATGATGGTTTCATTTTGCCATATCATTTCAGACAGGTGGTTGGTTTGTGGTTTTAAAAGTAACTTTTCCCTGCAACTCAGAGGCAAAAGGAAATGGCAGAGAACAAAAGAACTGAGTTGCTTGATACCGATGTTCGACAACAGTTGGTGGAACGGGATAATGGGTTGGTTGAAGAGGTGCGGATGCTGAGACAACACATGACAAACATGTATCAAGCCTGGATGACTTGAAAGGCGCCACCCCCGCCACCACCAATTTTTCCGGACGCTACCCGAAACTCCCAACACAATACCAGATGATCCTCCATATTCTCCAGATACACCCGCTTATCACGCTCGCCCCAACTACCCTAGTAGCTCCATCGCTCATCCTTCAATCACTTCTCCCCAATATTGCCCTCCGGTCATATCCGTTACCCCAGACAATGAACATCCACTCAACGCACGTAATGCCCGATTTCACCCTGCAGAGGTTGCCCAGAAGGTCCTTGATCCATAAAAGCAGAGCTCCCAGGACGAGCAGATTCATAGTAGAAATGAAAGGGTTACGGGAAGAACAGGGCGAGAAGAGGTACCCAGGAAATTGACAAGCACAGAGCTGTCCTTAAGGGACAAGCGAAGAGTGGAAGGCCAGGGTAGCATGACTTGCAAAGGACCGATTGTGCCACATGACACCCGCCTGCCCGCAGGATTCAAAGTACCAAACTTTAACTTGTACGATGGGCGTGGAGATCCGGTAGCCCACCTGAGGATCTATTGCAACGAAATGAGGATTGTTGGAGAGAAAGATGACGTGATGATGGCATATTTCAGTAAAAGCCTAACTGGGGCAGCTTTGGATTGGCATGGTCGTCAAAATATCGATGGGTGGCTTNAGACTAAATCAATACTTATCTAACCAAGTGTTTTATCTGATCTTCTGAAACCTCAAAGCCAATCTAAAGGATTTTATCCCAAAAAAAATGCATTTTTCCAATTAACAGAGTAATCTAGATGTGTTTCAAAATATTAACCTAATAGCAGGCCTTGTTCAATTCACATTACTCAACAATCATCAAACCTAAATCTTAACCAATAATGACAGCAGTAGTATACACTCCACCTCTTTCACATAGAAAATAACATGAAGAACAAAAGATAAGACATATTTAAACTTTCATACACTTAATTACCCCACAATAACGACTTGGTAAAAGAATCATAGATACTAAAAACTATAGCTTCAAACTCACAACCAGAATCAATACTGTGAGCACGTGATTTTTGCCCTAAGCAATAATTCCCAAAAATTTCAAATAAAATAATTTCTTTAGTATTTCGTAATTTTTCGTGAAGTTTGTGTTATTTTCTGTTAATTGTTTGCATTTATTTGTGCATTTTAATTCATATGAAAATATAAAAAATACAAATACTTGGCATTTGCATTTAGAATTTAATTTCACATTTTTAGGATTAATTAGTAGTTGAGTTATTTTTAGGAAGAGGAAAATAACAAAAATAGTCCAGTTTTGCATTTTAATTGTTGAATTTGCCCTGAACTAGTTTTTAAACATTTTTAGGAAATAGTTTAACTTTTAAATATATTAGGTCTTTATTTTTGCATTTTTATTAAGTCAGAAAATATAAAAAAATATAAACAAATAAAAACAAAAACAAAACAAGAATAAATAAAAGAATAAAAAGAAGCTAAAATAAAGAAGCATAGGGCTGGCCAACATTGGGCCATTTTTTTTTTCAGGCACTCAAGCCCAAACCCCAAACCCCTTCCAAGCCAATCCTAGCCCAAACGCCCAAGATGAAATCCCAAAAATCCGGCCGAAATTAAGCCCAGTCATAGCCAACCGGGTCCAGCCTCCACACCCTACCAAAACGACCCCGTTTTCCCCAATTTAATCACAACCCTCGATTCTTTTGATCCAACGGACGAGAACTGCCTAGGTTTTGTGATATAAATATGTCCTAACACTACCCTACCCCCCCCCCAGACCCCCTCACCCTCCCGTCTCTCTCACCTGTTCATCAGAGACCCTTAACCTCGCCGTCCTCCGCCGCTTGCCGCCGGCCGGAAATCGCCTCCGCCGGCGGCGATCATCCAAACCACCTGAAAATTACACCACCTCTTCATCTCATCTTCCTCGTCACGAATCTAGCCTTATTTCTCCTTGAGTCCCACCCCAAAGCTTCGAATATTAGATCGAAGTTTTTCGGCCATGACACAACTCCGTCCAAACCACCCCAAATTAACACCACATAATCGCCTTCACCTCCCCGTTCCATATCTGCCATTGTTTTCTTTCAAACATCACCCAAACGTCTCAAATAATTCAAACCCTAGCGCCGCAACCGCCGTGTACAGCGGCGCCGTCCCCAAATCCTCCCAAAATCGATACCCCTTTAACCACCAGACCTCCCTCATCATTAACTCATACCTAGAAACCCTCGAATCTGCCCGGAACATTACAAATTCTAAATCCCAAATTCCGGCAGAACCCTAACTCGGAAATCTTGGGGATTTTGGACCGTAATTTCCCTAATCACGTGTTTTCTTTTGAAAACACACGATTAAGGATGTTACGTGTCAAGAATCCCGGAGGATTCAAACAACAATGGCTGGCCAGAGTTCGTTCCATAGTCAGTAAGCCTTCTTGTTCCTTTCTTTGCTGATTTTGTTGACTTGTTTGTTTAGCTTTAATTAGGGTTTGTTTTTTCCTGCAATTAGGGCTATAGAGTTTCAATTTGACTGTTGTTTGGATAGATATATTTTGATTCTGGTTAGCTTTCAATTATGTTAATTGTTACCTGTTGTTCAAAATTCTGACAGATTAGTTTCATGATTAGCTGTAGTTTTGTTTAGATCATTTGAATTTCCATAATTGATATTAGCTAGGGTTAATTAGTTCAATTGGAAACTGGTTAATTAGGGCTTTTCTTTAAATTACTGTTTAAGCCTTAATAAATTTAGGTTTCAGGATAAATTGGTTAAGTGTAATTAAAGCATGTTGGTAATTCTAGGAGAGGTTTGAGGGTGTTTTAGGGATTGAAAATGGCATGTTTTGCCAAATGGGTAATTTTAGAACCAAGGTAAGGATAGAATAGGAATTTTAATGGGTATAGAACCTTCTAGGATGGACTATAGTGCAGGTTTCAGTAAACTTAGGGTAGTTGCTTGTGTAACAAGTCAGAAAATAAAGGGTAAAAATAGAATTAAAATAGGGACTAATGGGTAAAGGGAAAATCTGAAATTGGACCCTAAGTTCACCTATAAATAGGGATTCATTTGCCTTGATTCACAAGTTTTGGGAGCCTCTGAAAATTCCCCACTACTTTCTATAAGTTTTTTTTAACTAAAATTTGAATTTCAAAACTTCTCCTAGATCTAAAAATCCAAATACAACAGAAAATCTCCAAAAATCCAAAAAAATCAGTACATTGGTCTTCATTTGATCATTTTAAAAATTCAGCTCTCAATTCAATTATTTAGCTCACTTAGCATCACAATTAGCTTAGATTTCTCTGTTTCTGTTCTATGCTTGAAGATTTAATGCAACTGAAGGGGTTTGGGGTTCATCCGATTTGTTCCTGGGTGTATTAGACTGCTGAGAGTGTTCTATAATTCCTTAGCTTCAATTTCGAGTTGAATTTGGATCATTTGAGTCGAGTTTTGGTTTGTTTGCTGGTTATATGGTTTGCTGGATTTCGTTTGCATTTTGAACCTGGGTTTGAGGCTGATTTTGAGCTGTTGTGACATGCTATCTGCTTTTAATTCAACAAATTGCTGCTGATCCTCCTCTTCTCCTCTTTGTTCATTGTAATCCAGGTATTTTCTTATGCTCAAATGATGCTGAAGATTGCCTTCACCTGTAGACCACAAGTTTGAAGTATAAATGATAAAGGAATATATGCTTGCACCTGAATTTTACTGTTATTGCTCAGTTTAGACTTTCGTGTGACTGATTCATTTGAACCATATTTCAGTTGTATTAATGAAATTGTGGACTGTACTGGACTGTTAGAATTGGACTTCCAGTGTGTTCATTCTAAAATAGTAGCCCTAGTGTAGTATAATTTGGTTTCTATGAAGCTGTATTTTACAAATGGAAATTGAACTTGAAAATCACCATATAGGTTCCTATCCTTGTTAAAATCCAGGTCTGGTAATTGTTTGTCAGTGGTGGCTTCAGTAGTTTAGTTCTAAAATTAAATGATATACGTTTGGGCTTAAGGTTTGAATATAGATGTGGACTGTTTTGTATTAGCTCCTTGAAATCTGACTTTAGGATTGTTAATGATACGGATTGTAGCTAATTGCCTGTAGATTAGAATTGTGGCATTCTCAGCCTTTGTTTCAAGTTGAAAACTTAAACGTTGGGCCCTGTATTCTTTTGAACTTGGGCCTGCCAATAATTAAGGCTGTTGTAAATTTAAAAATCAGTAGGCTGAGATTCAAATAGCATCAGTATAAGATCTGGGCTCATTTAGGAGCCCAAACGTAACAGCCTCTGTTTGAACAGACCTGGGCCTGAATCTGTTTAAAGCCCAACGTTGGTCAGCTCTTCCCCTTTTGCAAGGTTAAGCCATTCTCCGTCTTTGGGCTGTTTTGAAGCCCAGTCGGCTGGAGCTCTTGTGTTGACTATCAAAGCACTTTGATTTAATATTGAGATGTAATACTTTCAATGATGGTTTAGTAACAAAATAATTAATTAATTAGGGCCTTTCCTTTGCTTTTAGAGACAATACATGATAGAAAATTATAGATTACTCTAGGTTTGCCTTTTAATAATAAAACGACATGAGCCTCGCTAAACAAAACAAACAACATTGCAGGGCTCTCGTAAATATTTATACAACAATACTTAGACTTCAGGATGAGCCGTTTTAGCGAATTTCACGGCTTTCCCCAAAGATAATAACACGTTAGCCTCTTTAAGCGCATCTTTCAATAACATTACCTTCCTAAAAGTGGGTGCACATTTATGTGACCCAAATCCAAATCTCAACGAAGTCGAACTGTGTTAACAATCACGGGTGCACTGGTGCGACGTGGTTCGAGATGCATTTTCACGACGTTGCAATTCTTATTAAAAATAAAAAAAATAATAAAAGCGGTTTACTAATAAAAGCACATGAGGTTGGACATGTTTTGAAATCAGATAATCAAATACAACAGTTGAGCGACCGTGCTAGAACCACGGAACCCGGGAATGCCTAACACCTTCTCCCGGGTTAACAGAATTCCTTACTCGGATTTCTGGTTCGCGGACTGTTAACAGAGTCATAATTTCCTCTGATCGGGATTCAACCGGTGACTTGGGACACTATTAATCTCTCAAGTGGCGACTCTGAATATTAATAATAAATCCCGTTCCGATTGTCCTTTAATTGGAAAAATTCCTTGACGCCCACGCGGGTGTAGCGTAAAAAAGGAGGTGTGACAAATACCACCTTGGCTCACACGTACAGCTTCTCCAGAATCACTATGACTGAAAATACTTCATATTCTACTAGGAGTAACATAACTACTACATGGAGACTTAATTTTAAACTAACCAGATCTCCTCATCTCATTTTAATTCCACATAACACTCATTTACAAAGCAAACTTTCAATCATAACTTTAACCAAAGAAATATTTCAGGCACATATAAAAAAAAAAACCGGGAACTCTCGAAACCATCACACAGCTAGGATTAAAAATCACATGATAAGTTTCACTCTCAAGGTATTTTACTCACTTAACATATGGGGACACTGCGAAGAGCCAGCACTCCAAGAAACTATGAAAGTTAGTTTTGAATCAATAAATATGAAATATACTTCATTCAGTTAACCGCGCCAGGGAGATTTCAGCTAGATAAATGATCTGCAAAAAATAAAAATGAAAACAAAGATCTCATAAGATATAAGCAACATTTCTCACACCAATTCGATGTTAAAAAAAAAATAAATATTGAAGGCACGTACTACTGTTTCGACACTTTAGCCATCAAATGTTGATTCACCCAAATAAGAGACCCAAGCATTAAAGTCAGGAGCATGAACATAACCAAACTCATAAAATGGCACTTCCAAGACTTCCATTCACAATAAGAAAATTAAGATAAGTAGAAGGAATTGAACCTGTATGCACAAAGTTTCCGATTGAATCTGCTTGTAAGCAATTACAAGTTAACTTTCCGATGAAGTTTTGAAATGAACAAGCGGCAGGAACCACGACCCACTGAATTCAACTCCGACGAACCTCAGAAACTCGAATCGGCACCTCGACTCAACCCAACTCCATATTAAAACCAAAAATCAGAGAAGAAGCCGAAAATATTTGGGTACTTCTGAATCCTAGTTCTTTGTTCCTCGATTTTTCTCTCCAAAAAGAGCCCTAATTTCTTCTCCTATTTTCTCAAATTTCTGTCCAAAGAACCCTAGTTTTTCTTCGAATTTTCTTTTCTTTTTTTTTGTGAAAATCGACCCCCAAATATATAGCTGATTCTCAAAACTTCTTCTCCTCTTCTCCAAGAAACGCCCAAAACCACGTGGACCCCAAAACAAAATCCGAAAATTCCTTTTGTAAATAAAAAATAAAAAAATGGAGGTCTTGGATCAAGACCTTGATCCAACGGCTCCCATTTTCCAATCTTTTATCCTAAGGTTTCAGATTTGCTGAAAAAACGAAAAAGAAAGGAAAAGCGCGTGAATCTAATTGATATGATGAGGTTTATACGATTTGAGTGACGTGGAAAAAGGAGAGAAGAGAAGACGGCACCATGAGCACGTGATTCCGGTGAGGTCGTGGTGGTTTGGCTGCAGCAGAGAGTGTGAGATGGGAGGCGCCGCTTTGGATTAGTCTCTTTAGGGTTAGGGTTTGGGAAGATATGGCTTTTATATGGTAAGGGATTTTAATGTTGGGCATTGGATTTAATGAAGTGAGTGGTTGAGATTTAATTAAAAGTGGGGCGGGTCAAGGGTGGATCCGGCGGGTCTGGGTCAAGGCTAAGGGAATTGGTTATTGGATTTAGTAGGATTGGGTTAAAGAAGGGAGTGGGCTGCCCGATTTTGGGCTTCTACTTGTCAAAATTGGGCCAAAAGAAAGCTCAAAATCCATTTTAAATACCTACAAAATATAAAAACTCTTAATCGATTTTGATAAACTATTAATATTAAAAATAAAAGCTAAAAATGAAAGTTGAAACTATTTTTTTGGTATTTTCAAGGATTATATTAGAATAAAAATAGGTTGAAAGTAACTTGTCTTTCTGAAAATACCTAATACTGAATTAAATAGAAAAATAAAACTATTTTTTTCTTTTTCAATTTTTGTGCCTAAAATAGAATTAAATTTAATAATAAAGTGAAATCCTATAGAAATAATTTCAAATTAATATCCTAAAAATACTAGGACTATTAAAAGGTAATTCTAATGTGTGGGTCAAAAATTACATGTCTACAAGCGGTGCTCGAGCCTTCTCCCGGCTGGACCATGTGAGTTTCATACAACATCTGCCCATGGCTCCACATATTTCTTCAATTTCCTCGGCCGTGAAGGCCTCATCTTCCTCTTCTGTGTACTTGGGCTTGACGAATGTTTTGAAAAGATGATGGATTGGCTGAGGCAAAACCCAACCATTGCTTTTTCGCTCATTTTCCCATGTCACATCAGCTGGCGTGGCGTGAAAACCCACACCGAAGAACCTCTCGCTAGCAGCCAGAGTGATAGGTTCTGTGATACCTTGCAATAATGTCCTGAGCCCCTTCCCGGGCTTATAACCATGCCTGATCATTTCATTAGCAACCATAATTGATGCATTTGAGAGAAAGGGTTGAGGATGCGGGCTTCCTTCTTCACGTTGATCTGCGACCACAACCTCAAAAGCTTGATAGACTATATGCTCGCTACCTTCTCTAGCTTCAAGATATGGGACTGACGGGTCCCTATAAAATTGATTGCTCATCCTCTCCATGGACCACGATCTCCTAATCTTCGTGTTGAAATTTCACCATTTGGTGGAGAGTAGAAGGTACGGCCCCTGCCGCATGAATCCAAGGCCTTCCCAAAAGGAAATTATAAGAAGTGTCCATGTCTAGGACCTGAAATGTCACCTCGAAATCCACAAGATCGATAGTAAAAATCAAATCGATCTCACCTATTGTGTCTCTCTTAATACCATCAAAGGCACGCACACAAACATTGTTAGGCCTGATTTTCTCAGTCCCAAACTCCATCCTTTGCAAAGTTGAGAGAGGGCAGATATCAACTCTGGATCCGCCATCCAGCATGACTCTTTTCACATAGTACCCCTCACACTTAATTGTCAAATGAAGGGCATTGTTGTGGACAGCCCCTTCCGGGGGCAAATCATTCTTTTAAAATGAAATCTAGTTGACTGCGAAGAATCTTTCCGCCATCCTTTCTAGTGTAACGACCCGGCCGGTCGTTTTTGGAATTTACGCCCTGATCCCCTATTAACTGCTTTTCCCAAGTTTATTTCTGCTACTTTGATTTGCCGGGATGTTCGGTTTTGAGTTTCGGAGAGTTTTGGGACACTTAGTCCCTAAATGAGAGCCTAAGTGTTGAAAAATGGTCCGTAGCCAGAACAGTGTGAAGACGGCCTCAGAACGGAATCCGATGGTTCTGTTAGCTTCATTAGCTGATTTCGGGGTTGGGGGCGTGTTCGGAATGTGTTTTGGAGGTCCGTAGCGAATTTAGGCTTGAAATGCCAAATGTTGAATTTTTAAAGTTTCCGGTTTGATAGTGAGATTTTGATCCGAGGGTCGGAATAGAATTCTGAGAGTTGCAGTAGTTCCGTTATGTCATTTGTGATGTGTGTGCAAAATTTCAGGTCATTCGGAAGTGGTTTGGTTAGCTTTTTGATCGAAAGCGTATTTTGAGGAAATTTGGAATTCTTAGGCTTAAATCCTTGATTAATTCGAGTTTCCGATGTTGTTTTATGTGGTTTAAGGATTGGTACAAGTTTGAATGAGATATTAGGTGTTGTTGGTGCTTTTGGTTGAGGTCCCGAGTGCCTCGGGATGATTTCGGATGGTTGACGGAAAGATTTTTGAAGTTGAGAGATTGCAGACTTTGCTGCTTCTGATATTTTCGCATCTGTGGTTTGGGGGCCGCAGATGCGGCTAGTGGTACCGTAGATGCGGATTTTTTGGGTGTCCTTCAGGTTCCGCAGATACGGAAGTTTCACCGCAGAAGCGGTTTCGCATCTGCGGAAGAAGAACCATAGATGCGGCTCCTGGCCCTCTTAATGAAAGTCGCAGATGCGACAAATGGTCCGCAAAAGCGGGACCGCAGATGCGGTCCCTTGACCGCAGATGCGGATTTCACTGGTCAGAAATATTGATTTCGAGGGTTTAGTTTCAAAAGTTAGAAAAATCAAATTGGAGCTCGGGAGAGGGCGATTTTGAGAGGGATTTGAAGAGGAGATCATTAGGTAACGTTTCTTTAATCCCTTCTAGTTATATTCCATCAATCTATAGTTAATTTTATCATTTAAATTCGGATTGGGGATCAAAAATTGGGGAAAATGGGAAGAAACTTCTTAGACCGAATTATTGAGTTTTGAGTGGGTGTTTGACCTCCGATTTGAGAGATTTTTATGTGGTTAGACTCGTGAGAGTACGAGACTTCTGAAAATGTAAAATTTATCCGGTTCCGAGATGTTGGCCCGAGGGGCATTTTGGTCATTTTACCTAATTTCGCGTCTTAGCTTTAAATTAAATAGTAGAATCAGTTTCTTGAGATGTTATTTATGATATGTAATTGAATTGAATAGATTTGGGCCATTTGGAGTCGGATACTCGTGGCAAACGTGTGGTTTCGAGTTAATTTTGGAGCCGGTTTGAGGTAAGTGGCTTGTCTAACCTTGTGTGGGGGACCTTCCCCTTAGGATATGATATTTGGTAATTGAACGCCTTGTACGTGAGGTGACGGGAGCGTACTTGAGCTAATTGTTGAAAATCCGGTTTTTCTTTAAATATTTAGACTGAGTTCTTCCTTACCTGCTTTATTCTACTTGCAATTATAGCCGATGTTAGTTTAGAAAAGCATGCTTAGCTGACCTAAATTGCCTATTTTCTTAAGTTGCTTTGATTGTACTACGTGAAGCATGTTAGGCTAGGACTACCTGTTGCCTTGTATTTTTGCACTCTATTTCCGAATATCTTCTTGTTGTGGCTGCGTATTTACATTGGGACTACGGATGTGGGATTCCTGTAGCTTCCCCCCCCCCCCCTTGTTTGTTTACTTTGGGACTACGGGTTAGATTCCCGGTAGATCCCCCTGCACATTTACTTTGGGACTGCGGGTTAGATTCCCGATAGATCCCCATGCACATGGATAGCTGGACTACGGGACGGTATCCCGGGAGATCCTTCGGATATACATATATGATGGATTACGGGACGGTATCCCGGGAGATCCGCTGGACAGTTGAGAAAAGGACTACGGACGGTATCCTGGGAGATCCTCATTGTTATCATTGGTATTGAGCTGTACATATTCCGTGTTTACCTCGTTCTCTGTGTATTTGCTATTGTCTCGTTTAACCTGTCTTATTTCACTGTTGTACTCATTATTGCTGCCTATTTTCATACTATTAATTCATATTATATTGTTTAACCTCAGTAGGGCCCTGACCTTCCTCGTCACTACCCAACCGAGGTTAGGCTTGGCACTTACTGAGTACCGCTGTGGTGTACTCATGCCCTTTCTGCGCATGTTTTTTATGTGCAAATCCAGGTACTTCCTCCCAGGCGCATCACCCTTGAGGCAGGGAGCATTTCGGAGACTTCGAGGTACATCTGCCGCGTCCGCAGACCGAAGAGTCTCTTTCTTTACTCTATCTATAGTGTTAGCCCTTCTATCGTACTATTGATGTAGACATTTCTGGAGATTAGAGCACTTTACTGAATTCCATCTAGCTTGTGTTCCCGTGAGTTTTTGGGTTTTCGGATAGTAATGTAGGATTCTATGATGTGGAGTTGTTTATGCCGAGCGGCATTTTATATACTGTTTCTCCTTTAAATTGTTTAGTTTTGACTATTATTCCGCAAGTTAGTTATGTTCCCGCATTGTTAGGCTTATCTAGTTGTAGAGACTAGGCGCCATCACGACATGTTCACGGTGGGTGAACTGGGATCGTGACAAGTTGGTATCAGAGCTCTAGGTTCATAGGAGTCACGGAACACAGGCCAGTTTATTAGAGTCTCGCTGATTGGTACGGAGACGTCTGTACTTATCTACGAGAGGCTATGTAACTGTTAGGCAAAATATTCCACTTCATTTGATTTCCTTGTCGTGCGAGATTCTTGATATCACAACTAAACTTATGTCTTTCTATTCTCTCACAGATGGTGAGGAAATGCGCTACCCGAGAGGATCAGGCACTCGCGCCCCCTACTGTAGCTGTCAGAGGCCGAGGCCGGGGTAGAGGCCGAGGACGCACTCGTGGTGCAGCCAGAGCACCCACGCGAGCTGCCGCCGAGGCACCACCTGCAGTACCAGCGGAGTCTAGACACCCGATACGTCTGCCACTACTACTCCAGCACTCCAGGAGACTTTGGCACAGTTCATGAGTATGTACACCACTTTGGCTCAAGCAGGGTTGCTTCCCCTTGCTGCAGCCACATCCTAGGCCGGGGGAAGAGTACAGACTCCCGCCGCCCGCACTCCTGAGCAGCGAGTGCATGTTGAGCAGTCCCTAGAGGTTATACCTGCGCCGCCTGCAGTACCAGTTCAGCCCGAGGATAGGGCAGCGGCTTCAGAGGATGAGCAGCGGAGACTTGAGAGGTTCAAGAAACATGATCCTCCGGTATTCAGTGGGTTAGCATCAGAGGATGCCTTAGGATTTCTGGAGGAGTGCTACTGTATTCTCCACACTATGGGCATCTCAGGATCGAGCGGGGTTTCCTTCACTACCTTTCAGCTTCGACGAGCTGCCTATCAGTGGTGGCGTGCTTATGAGTTAGACAGTCCGGACGAGGCAGCTTCCCTGACATGGGCTCAGTTTTCAGACATGTTCACGAGGGAGTATGTTCCCCAGAGTCTTAGGGATGCTTGGCGCGCGGAGTTTGAGCGTTTGCGCCATGGTACTATGACTGTCTCGGAGAATGCTGTCCGCTACATTGACTTGGCTAGACATGCCCCAGCTTTGGTTTCTTCAGTGTGCGAGAAGGTTCGCCGGTTCATTGAGGGGCTTATTCCCAGCATCAGATCTAGCATGGCTTGTGAGTTAGAGACGGATGTGTCTTATCAGCAGGCGGTGAGCATTGCTAGGAGGATTAAGGGTATGCATGCTAGGGACAGGGAGGAGAGGGAGGCCAAGAGGTCTCGAGAGTCGGGCCATTTTTCTGGTGCCCGTGCCCCAGCTGCAGGTCATCATGGTAGGGATCATATGGGTCGCCCCGTTCATTCAGCTCTTCCAGCATCCGGTGATATTCTAGCTCCACCTAGGCCTCAGGAGCCTTATTATGCACCTCTAGTCTCTAGTGCGCCTCCTGCACGGGGTGCTTCCGGCGGACAGTCCAGCAGACCTGGCCCGAGCTAGTCACAGCTGCCACGTCCTCCTAGAGCTTGTTTTGAGTGTGGTGACACACGCCACATGGTGAGAGATTGCCCCAGACACAGGAGGGGTGCACCTTCGCAGACCCCTCAGCCACAGCAGGCCTCACAGAGCTCTCAGGCTATGATTCCAGCACCAGCTGCCACTCCATCGGCCCAGCCAGCCAGAGGTGTTGGTCGGGGAGTTAGAGATCGCCCTCAAGGGGGAGGCCAGGCCAGATATTATGCTCTTCCAGGCCGTACTGAGGCTGCCGCCTCCGATTCTGTCATCACAGGTACTATGTTGGTTTGTCACAGAGATGCATCGGTTCTATTCGATCCAGGCTCCACTTACTCTTATGTGTCTTCTTACTTTGCTCCGTATTTGAGGGTACCTCGGGATTCTTTGAGTTCCCCAATTTATGTTTCCACTCCTGTGGGAGATTCTCTTATTGTGGACTGCGTTTACCGGTCGTGTCTGGTTATTCTTGGTGGTTTTGAGACCAGGGCTGACTTATTATTACTCAGCATGGTTGATTTAGATATTATTTTGGGCATGGACTGGTTGTCGCCCCATTATGCTATTCTTGATTGTCACGCCAAAACCGTGACGCTGGCCATGCCAGGTGTACCGCGTATTGAGTGGAGGGGCGCCTTAGGTCACACTCCCAGTAGAGTTATTTCTTTCCTTAAGGCTCAGCGTATGATTGAGAAAGGTTGTGATGCGTACTTAGCTTATGTGAGAGATGCCAGTATGGATACTCATTCTGTTGATTCAGTCCCAATAGTACGGGATTTCCCCGATGTGTTTCCAGCTGATATTCCGGGCATGCCACCCGACAGGGACATTGATTTTGGCATTGATCTGTTGCCGGGCACTCAGCCCATCTCTATCCCCCCGTACCGTATGGCTCCTCCTGAGTTGAAGGAGTTGAAGGATCAATTGCAGGAATTACTTGATAAGGGTTTTATTCGACCCAGTGTATCGCCTTGGGGTGCTCCTGTGTTATTTGTGAAGAAGAAGGATGGTTCTAGGCGCATGTGTATTGATTACCGCTAGTTGAATAAGGTGATAGTGAAGAACCGCTATCCTTTGCCTCGTATTGATGATCTATTTGACCAGCTTCAGGGCGTACGGGTGTTTTCTAAGATTGATTTGCGCTCAGCGTACCATCAGTTGAAAATTCGGGAGCCAGATATCCCGAAGACTGCCTTCAGGACTCGGTATGGTCATTACGAGTTCCTTGTTATGTCTTTTGGGCTGACCAATGCCCCTGCAGCCTTCATGCATCTGATGCACAGTGTATTCCGACCATATCTTGACTCTTTTGTCATTGTCTTTATTGATGATATTATGGTATATTCTCGGAGTCGGGAAGATCACGAGCAGCACCTGAGGACAATGCTTCAGACTCTGAGGGAAAAGAGATTATATGCAAAGTTTTCAAAATGTGAGTTTTGGTTAGATTCCGTAGCATTCCTGGGTCACGTGGTATCGAGTGAGGGCATTTGAGTGGATCCGAGGAAGGTAAAGGTAAAGCAGGGTTGCCAGACCATCCTCAGCTACAGAGATTCGCAATTTCCATGGCTTGGCGGGCTACTACCGCCGTTTTGTGGAGGGGTTCTCATCGATTGCAGCCCCTATGACTAGATTGACCCAGAAGGGTGCTCCAATTCAGTGGACAGAGGAGTGTGAGGCAAAGCTTTCAGAAGCTCAAGACAGCCCTGACTACAACCCCAATTTTGATATTGCCTATCGGTTCGGGGTCTTATACTGTCTATTGTGATGCCTCGAGAGTTGGCCTTGGAGCGGTATTGATGCAGGACGGTAGGGTGATTGCCTACGCGTCCAGACAGTTGAAGATTATGAGAAGAATTACCTGTCCATGATCTTGAGTTAGCTGCCATTGTTCATGCCTTGAAGATTTGGCGTCATTACTTGTACGGTGTGCCTTGTGAGATATATACTGATCACCGGAGATTGCAGCATCTGTTCAAGCAGAAGGACCTTAATTTGCGTCAGAGGAGATGGCTAGAGCTGCTGAAGGATTATGACATCACTATCTTGTACCACCCGGGCAAGGCCAATGTGGTGGCCGATGCTTTGAGCCGTCGGGCAGAGAATTTGGGGAGTTTGTCTTATTTACCAGCAGTAGAGAGGCCTATGGCGATGGATGTTCAGGCCCTAGCCAGCCAGTTTGTGAGATTGGATCTTTCGGAGCCCAGCCGGGTTCTAGCTTGTGTGGTCTCTCGGTCTTCCTTGTTTGATCATATCAGGGAGCGGCAGTATGATGACCCTCATTTGCTTGTCCTCAAGGACAAGGTGTTACATGGCGATGCTCGAGATGTGACCATTGGTGATGACGGAGTATTGAGGATGCAGGGTCGAGTTTGTGTACCCAATGTCGATGGGCTTCGGGAGTTGATTTTAGAGGAGGCCCACAGTTCGCGGTATTCCATTTATCCGGGTGTCGCGAAGATGTATCAGGATTTGAGGCAGCACTACTGGTGGAGGCGGATGAAGAAGGATATAGTTGGGTTTGTAGCTCGGTGCCTTAATTGTCAGCAGGTGAAGTATGAGCACCAGAGACCGGGTGAATTGCTTCAGTAGATAGAGATTCCGGAGTGGAAGTGAGAGCGGATCACCATGGACTTCGTATCTGGACTCCCACGGACTTTGAAGAAGTTTGATGCCATTTGGGTTATTGTGGATCGGCTGACCAAGTCCGCGCATTTCATCCCTGTGTGTACTACCTACTCCTCGGAGCGGTTGGCGGAGATTTATATTCGGGAGATTGTCCGTTTGCATGGTATTCCAGTTTCCATTATTTCAGACAGAGGTACTCAGTTCACATCGCGGTTCTGGAGAGCCGTACAGCAGGAGTTGGGTACCCGGGTGGAGTTGAGCACAGCATTTCACCCTCAGACGGACGGGCAGTTCGAGCGCACTATTCAGATTCTTGAGGATATGCTTCGTGCGTGCGTGATTGAGTTTGGAGGTTCTTGGGATCAGTTCTTGCCATTGGCGGAGTTTGCCTACAACAACAGATATCAGTCCAGCATTCAGATGGCACCGTACGAGGCCTTATATGGTAGGCGATGTAGATCTCCGGTGGGTTGGTTCGAGCCGGGTGAGGCCAGGTTACTGGGCACAGATTTGGTTCAGGATGCTTTGGAGAGAGTCAAGGTGATTCAGGATAGACTCTGTACAGCCCAGTCCAGACAGAAGAGTTACGCGGACCGGAAGGTTCATGATGTTTCCTACATGGTTGGAGAGCGGGTTCTGCTTTGGGTCTCGCCTATGAAAGGCGTTATGAGATTTGGGAAGAAAGGGAAGTTAAGTCCAAGGTTTACCGGCCCTTTTGAGATATTGAGGCGAGTTGGGGAGGTTGCCTATGAGCTTGCTTACCTCCCAGCCTGGCAGGGGTTCATCCGGTATTTCATGTTTCGATGCTCTGGAGGAATCACGGTGACCCGTCGCACGTGTTGGATTTCAGCTCAGTCCAGTTGGACAAGGATCTATCTTATGTTGAGGAGCCAGTGGAAATATTGGACAGGCAGGTTAGGAAGCTAAGGTCAAAGAACATTGCATCGGTGAAGGTTCAGTGGCGAGGTCAGCCGGTCGAGGACGTCGACCCTGGGAGACCGAGTAGGATATGCGCAGCCGTTACCTTCATCTTTTCACTACTTCAGGTGTATCTCTATGCTCGTTCGAGGATGAACGAATGTTTAAGTGTGAGAGGATGTAATGACCCGGCCGGTCATTTTTAGAATTTATGCCCCGATCCCCTATTAATTGCCTTCCTCGTGTTTATTTTTGCTATTTTGAATTGCCGGGATGTCCGATTTTGAGTTTCGGAGAGTTTTGGGACACTTAGTCCCTAAATGAGAGTTTGAGTTTTGGGAAATTTGACCGTAGTCGGAACAGTGTGAAGACGGCCTCGGAATGGGATTCCGATGGTTCTGTTAGCTCCGTTGGGTGATTTCGGGCTTAGGGGCGTGTTCGGATTATATTTTGGAGGTCCGTAGCTAATTTAGGCTTGAAATGCCGAAAGATGGATTTTTGAAGTTTCTGGTTCGATAGTGAGATTTTGATCCGAGGGTCGGAATGAAATTCCGGAAAATAGCTCCGTGGTGTTGAATGTGACGTGTGTGCAAAATTTTTGGTCATTCGGACGAGGTTTGATAGACTTTTTGATTGAAAGTGTATTTTTAGAAATTTGGAGTTCTTAGGCTTGAATCCAGGGTTAATTTGAGGTTTCGATGTTGTTTTAGGTGTTTTAAGGATTGGTACAAGTTTGGACATTGGTATTAGACTTGTTGGTGCCTTTGGTTGAGGTCCCGGGGCCTCGGGATGATTTCGGATGGTTGACGGGAGGTTTTGGAGTGGTTTGAAGCAGTTGGTATCTGTCATAACCGCACCTGCGGTTTGGGTTCCGCAGGTGTGGCGCCGCAGAAGCGTCTCAGTGGCCACAGAAGCGGGAATGGGGAAGTTCAGCAGGAACCGCAGAAGCAGTGGAATTTCCTCAGGAGCGAACCGCATCTGCGGAAGGGGAGTCGCAGATGCAGAAATTGGCCCTTAAGTGATAAGTCGCAGATGCGACCTTTGTTCCGCAAATGCGGGACCGCAGAAGCGGTCCCAATGCCGCAGATGCGGAAACAGCTGGGCAGAAATATTTTAAAAGAGGTTCCGCGACTTTGGGGTTTATTTCCACCATTTTAATCGTTTTGGAGCTCTTGAAGGGGATTGAAGAGGGATTCGAGAGGAATTACTTGGAGGTAAGATTCTTGGTCTTAAAACTCATTTCTAATATGAAAACTACCTAGTAAATCATGGAATCTAGGCCTAAAATTGAAGAATTAGGGCTTGAGATTAAGAGACTTTAAAATGAGAATTTGAGGGGCCATTTGGACTCCGATTTCAGTGTTCTTGGTATGTACGAACTCGTGAGAGTGTGAGGATTCTGGAATATAAATTTTACCCGATTCCGAGACGTGGGCCCGAGGGGTATTTTGGTCATTTTACCTAATTTCGCGTATTAGCTTAGAATTTCTTTGTAGAATCAGTTACTTGAAGTGTTATTTACATTATGCAATTGAATTGAATAGATTTGGGCCATTTGGAGTCGAGTACTCGTGGCAAGAACGTGGTCTCGGGTTGATTATTAAGCTGGTTTGAGGTAAGTGGCTTGTCTAACCTTGTGTGGGGGACATTTCCCCTTAGGATTGATATTGTGATAATTGAAATGCCTTGTACGTGAGGTGATGAGTGCGTACTTGTGCTAATTGTTGGAAATCCGATTTTTCATTAAAAATAGCCTTAAATTGTGTTCTTCCTTTTTCTTGCTTGCACCATTTGGGAATTTAGCCTGCTGTTTG
>NW_017671630.1:180240-269592 GCF_001879085.1 Nicotiana attenuata | reverse complement strand
TTTTCAAAAACTGTTCAGAAACAGTTACGAGAAAGTTATAGATGTAGTTTTAATACATGTTAAAGTATTCAAAGAAGCTTGTCAAGAGTTCGTAATAAAACTTGGTCAGAAGTGGTTTCCAAGCGAAACATGTGTGTTATCCTATTTTTTCATCGTATTGTAACACATTATGAAGTTGAGACGTCTTCTTCATTAAATGTGTCGATATATATAAAAGGGCCCTCTTTTATAACCCAATGTTAAATGTCATGAAAAGGATCATAAAGCGCATTGCTTCAAAGTTTAAAAATGCTAAACTATTCTATTAGTCCTAAATAGTAGAAAAAGAGGCAAAATAGAACATTTTGGAAGTACAATTAAAGCTTCTTTATATATTTATAAAAGACTAAGTAATAAACTTTAGTCAACAAGTGCCCCATTATGATAATGGGACTTTTTCCACCAATTCAACAAAAAAAATAAAAAATAAAAGTCTATAAACATAAAACTTGGTCAACTGAGGGCTATGAGACATCAGAAGTTGGTGATATCAGCTTCACTTTCAGGAAACGGTAACCTTTTCTGGAAGAAACAGCAACAGTAAGCGTTTTCAGCTTGGGTTGTAAATGTAGATTCTTCGAGGGGAGCAGAGAGCCACGAGCGTCCAGCTTTTCTCAAATACTGAGTTCATAGAAGTTCACCTCGGGAGACGGGAATGATGCAACATTTTATCAACTTCAGTTGTCACAAGCAAGCAGCTTCTTCAATTTAAAGGTTCTTCAGTCACGGAATTTCAGTACTGCCGAGAGAAGAAGAAGTCAGTGGTTGTGGTCTGTACTCAATGGTTTTTCAAAACCTTGGCCCAAATCCGATTCTAAATCAAGTTTTCTTGTCTGGACTCGGTTAAAGCTCACGACGGAGTTAGATAAAGCCACACTCACTTCTATATTTACAATTTCTCCTAAGAAGCCTCATAATGCCTTCCATCATAGCAAGATCTATTCTTAACACTTGATTTTCACTAAAGTGGATAATCAAGTGGTGCTTCAAGGGAGGCATATGAAAAATCTCGCAATGCAATAAACTCTATCTAGAGGAGATATTATTCGAGTTTTGAGCTGAGTCATAGTTTTGTACTCAGACTCCTCCTGCATGATTCTTCTTTTCTTGTTCAGAAGTGCTTTAATTCTCTCGTGTTTTTCACTTGACTTTTGATAATTGCTCTGAAAAGGAAATCTCGAGCGCTCTTGTACCCTTCTCGACCTTACTAGAAGAGAGCTTGGCTTCGTAAATCTCGAAGTCAGAGTCCGCTTTTTGCTGCTCCAGGTTGACGTTTCTTTCTTGCAATCTTTTAATCGTGTCTTGAGCAATTTTTAAAAACTGGTTTCCTGTCTAAATTATTTCCTCCATGCTAGGCTTCCTTACTAACCCTCTTCACCTCAGAGAATATCTTGATCAGATTCACGAGCTGTCTCTTTTCTAAAAGGGAATATTCTTCCCATCAATCCGTGGCCAAGTAAGGTTGGCGCTACAAGACAATCATGAAGATGAAAATCTAAAATAGATAAAAAAAACTTAATTAAAAAAGTAAAGGGAGAATACCTCAACGTAGAATGAATATGTCATTCCTCAAAGATTAAGCAAAACTGTGACTGTCCATTCTTTTTCTTCCCATATCTCTAATTAAAGGCTAAGCAGACATCTGCTCCACTCAGATCGTTCCTTAAAAGACTGTTAGTTACATGAACCTCAAATGTGTTACAGCCCTCAATAGCTAAACTTTGCTACTGAGAACCTCGCTCTCATTGCTGAACAGAGGAAGGGGAGTATAGAAGGAGGAATCAGTAGAAGAGAGGAAAAGTAACAGGGAAGTCGAAGCAGGTAAAGGAGCAGAAATTTGACAAAGGAAGCAGGAACAGATAAAATATGGCAAAGATGTTACTTGAAACTAAAGAAGGAATAGGAATGAAGAGGAAAAGAGGAACCTCAATCTAAAAACCGTGACTGAGATCACTACTTTCGAGACCTCCATGCGAAGACGTGTGAGTGGAATTCAATGGTGGTCCCTGGGATGGTTTATCATCGAAACGAATATTAACCGGAGAGGAGGCATCGGGTAGGAAATAATTTCAGCTCCATCTTCAGAAATGATACGTCCTCTACGTCTTATGGCTCAGACTGCCAAAGGGTGTCTTCCTTATCATTCGGGATCTCATCAGCCTTTCTGAAGTCCTCTTTAGAGGAGTACCAAACTAAGCAAGTACTTCCAGTGATCTCGATATTGACAGTAAGAGGTAAAGCTCTCGAGAAGAGAAAGGAATGTTATACTGGAAACAAGAAGTACGCATACGGGCATTTACTTCACATTTGTAGCATGAGCATTCGATGGAAATCTACAGAAGAAATTAGGGGATACATAGCAATAGGCATACTAGTTTATTCTGTTTGTTGAAACATCCAGGTCCGCCCCATGACACTTCAAAAGATAGCAATCTACCCAACGCGGAATATTAGGAAGGGTTCCACATCTCCATGGTTGCTACAAAAAAAAAAGCAAAAAAGAATGAAATTAGAAGGATTGAAATAAAACAATACAGGCAAGAAAGAATACTTCTGTGTCAAGGTTCATTTGCTCAGGGAAAAGGAATATTTGATTCCACCGCCAAATCGAACCGGGTACTGGGCGACATAAGGGTGTAAACCAGCCTCGATCTTATCATCTTCAGGGCTTACCAAATACCTCTATTTACTTCTTGCGGTTAAGGGTAAAAACACCATTCGGCGAAACAGCTTGGGGTGGTAAAGATGAATCAGTATGAGAAAGGTAAATGACAGTTAGCTTTACCTGATATCATACTTAAACAGCTATGCTGCTCCATAACGAGAGGGCGCAATTGAGCAAACAAAGTTTGAAAAACGACAAAAATGGAGTATGATGTCGATAGCAGGATTTAAATCCCAAGTTAAAAGATAAGCTCATTATAAACAGGAGGAAAACCAATTCCTATAGAATATTCTCATGTTTTGGGTTAAGGAATAACTATAAGAAGGTCAATCTCTCAACGAAATCTTTTTTCGAACAGTGGAAATTAAATGGGTTCAGTAAGTAAAGAAGTGATGAAGTTCACTCTCTTAATTTATTACTTGGTCACGAAGGGATTCTTTATTATGGCTCGAAAGATAAATCATTGGCACTAGATTTGTTCCAAAGTTTCTGCTTCGACTCAGAAAGGATTCTTTGCCTTTTAAGAGGGAAGATCTATTAATGAAAGAACCTCTAAATAATACCAGAGCTAGAAAAAGGGAGTGTGAACGAGGTACCACCACGAATGGATTCCAAGGCCACGAAGCTACCCCCCTAACCTCTTCCTATGTCTCACAGGGCATATGGGAAACTGTCAAAGTAATTGGGACTTTCTAGGGTTGGATTTGAAGATGACTGGTAGAAAGGCTTAACAGAGGAAGAAGTTGATAGAAAAGTAAAATAGTGAATATTAGGTAAACATTTGTGGAAGGAGGATAATTTATAGTAAAAGCAAACCGTCAAAGATTATAAGTGTTAATGATGAAACCTATAATAAAGGTCAACTATCACTTTTGTGAAATAAGTTGGAGTTGAAAGAGCCTTGAAAAAGGCTGCAGAATTACAGAGCGTAATGAGAAGGAATACACGTTTGCGAATGGCATAAATAGAAAAGACAACTGAAGCCGTTAGTACTGCGTTCATAGCATTATATATGGCAAAATCCCTTTTAATGAACCGATCCACTTCCCAAATATTATTTGATAAATAAATAGAAAGTGGGGATATCTTATTGGGAAATAAACTGAATTGTAAAATTGAAGATGGACAATGTTCATGACAACGTGGACCGGTCAAAATAGTCAAAGCATAACAAAACAGTTAGAAGACACGAGAAACAATTAGATCGGGAAGAGAAACGAAGCTACCTATCCAGATGAAACGAGACCGTACCTGTTCGAGCCCATTTAAAGCTCGAAGATCAGAAGGAATTTGAAGATATGAATCTGAAGCGTAAAAGAGTCCAAATTCAAATTAAATGCCAAATACGTTAGAGAATTTGTATTTAATTAAGAATGAATGAATATACGTTTTTTTAAATTCAATTTACTGCTCGTAATTGCCTCATTAATGACAAAGATAATTACACTTTCTCATTAGAACTGACTAATAAAAGGAGAAAAGTTCACAAACATTTGTAGGACCACGAATATCCATTCCGATTATACTAGAAATATACTCTTATTTCATTGCTTTAAAATTGTTGTTCAACTAAAATCTCTTTATTTTCTTGATTATCAGAACGCCGATTCTCGTATTAAATTCTAGCTCTTTAACCAAATATTGACAGTTTTCTGGTTAATACAACAAAACATCACTTGTACGGCATCGTTAATAGCCAACAAGTTATGATACAATTCTCCCAATACAAAATTAAATATAATTCTTAACAAGGTTTTTTCTTATAACCCGTTTCAGTATATCGTCATGACCCTATCTTCATGTACTAGGAAGGGTTTGAGAGGTGACTCCATTGTTCCCATGAGTTCGAGCACTATGATGAATGTTTTATATCCTCATTTGTTTTGACGGGAAAGAACACAATGATAAATGTTGAGGTTCCGTAGCTCCTGCTCGACACTTGTCTCTTTGTTTTTCAACTTTCATCTACATATCTATTTTCCCGCACGTATCTGTGTACAATATGTAGTCCCCCAAGTGTTTGAGCGGTGAAGTATGAAGCCTCGAGCACTTGGTAATCTTCTTCACCTGGTCCTTTTCCTGAAAAGGAAATATATACGGGACTCGAGGGTGCGATTATAGATGAAGACTGCTTAACCCGTGTATACTTCTATCAGAATAATTGTAACCCTGGGCTAGGAATTTTAGTTTATTCCCTTTTGCCTTACAGGTCGTGACTCATCATTTAGTACGGGTTAGCGTTTTGCCTATCATCTAAAATCGTTAGTAAAATTTTAACAATTCAAAAAATAAATAATTTAACGTGGTGATACCTGACCGTGGGTTTTTCCTTAGAAGTAGTATCTCTTCAAATGAACTGCATTCCAATGTGAGGGAAGCACCTTCCCGTCCATTGTTTCTAATTCGTATGCTCCTTTTCCTGCAATGTCCCGAACTCTGTAGGGTCCCTCCCAGGTTGGACTTAGTTTACCCGCGTTGGCTGCCTTTGTAGATTGAAAAACCCTTTTAAGCACGAAGTCCCCAGTTTTGAAATATCGCAATCGTGCTTTCCTGTTGTAATATCGTTCGATCACTTGCTTTTGTGCTGCCATCCTTATTAATGCGGCTTCTCTTCTTCCTTCGAGCAAATCAAGGTTTACCCGCATTTCTTCACCATTTGATTCTTCCGTTGCCTGAGCATATCGTGTGCTCGGTTCTCCTATTTCAACTGGGATTAAGGCTTCTGCACCATAAACCATTGAAAATGGTGTTTCTCCCGTGCTTGTTTTTGTCGTTGTACGATAAGCCCATAATACTCCAGGTAATACCTCAGGCCAATTACCTTTTGAATCTTGTAACCTTTTCTTCAAGTTGTTAATAATGACCTTGTTCGTTGATTCTGCTTGCCCATTGCCTACTGGGTGATAAGGTGTAGATGTGATTCTTTTAATTTGCCAGCTCTCAAAAAACTCAGTGACTTGAGCTCCGATAAATTGAGGGCCATTGTCGCAAACAATCTCATTTGGCACACTAAATCGACATATGATATTACGCCAAATGAAGTCTTTGACCTCCTTTTTCTCGTACCTGTTTAAATGCTCCCGCTTCTACCTATTTAGTAAAATAATCAGTAAGTACAAGTAGAAACTTCACCTGACCTTTTGCTCGTGGTAATGGACCTACGATATCCATCCCCCATTTCATAAAAGGCCACGGAGCTATGACGGGGTGCAGTAACTCAGCTGGTCTATGCATATTATTCCCGTACCTTTGACATTTATCACATTTAGACACGAAACTATTTGCTTCCTCTTCCATCTTAGGCCAATAATACCCAGCTCGAATCAATGTTTTTACCAACGACCTTCCTCCCGCATGATTTCCACAATGTCTTTCATGTATTTCTCTCATTACATATTCTGTTTGGGAAGGTCCAAGACACCTTGCTAATGGACCACCGAACATCTTTCGATAAAGGTTTCCTCGATATAAACAGTAACGAGCAGCCTTTTTACGAAGCGCGTGTGCCTTCCTTTTGTCATCAGGTACGGTTCTATACTGCAGAAAAGCAACAATCTCGTTTCTCCAATCCCAGGTTAAATTATTAAAATTTACCTCATTCTTATCAGGCTCGAGAATGGAATGGAATAAATGTACAACTGAAGCATTTGTATCTTTTGCCACGTCTGCTGCAGATGCGAGATTGGCTAAAGCATCTGCCTCTAAATTCTCATCTCTTGGTATCTGCACAACTTTCCACGTCTGAAACTGCTTTATTAATTCACGTACTTTTCCTAAGTATTCTTGCATTCGTGATTCCCTGGCCGCATAAGTCCCCAGCATCTGGTTAACAACAAGTTGTGAATCACTCTTGATTATAATCTGGGTTATGCCAAGTTCCCGAGCCAATTCCAAACCTGCAATAATAGCTTCATATCTGCTTCATTGTTAGTTATCGAATGACACTTTATAGCTTGTCTAATAGTTTCACCCGTGGGTGGTACGAGAACTATTCCTAAACCTATGCCTTTTACGTTAGATGAACCGTCAGTGAATAAAACCCAAGTTCCCGGGTCTGCACCATTAAAAACTTGTAGTTCTTTTTCAGCTTCTATTTGCATCCCCTGACTGAAATCGACTACGAAATCAGCTAATACCTGAGATTTTATAGCAGTTCTAGGTTGATAAGTGATGTCGTACTCACTTAATTCTATAGCCCATTTCGCTAATCTACCTAATAATTCATGTTTATGTAAAATGTTTCGTAATGAAAAAGCAGTAACCACAGCAATGGGATGACATTGAAAGTAAGGTCTTCATTTTCTAGATGCCATAATCAAGGCTAGCGCTAATTTTTCTAATTGCGGGTACCGTGTTTCTGCATCTAGCAAAGACTTGCTTACATAATAGATAGGAGATTATTTACCTTGATCCTCCCGAGCTAAAACAGCACTTACCGCAACTTCTGACACGGCAAGATAAATGAGTAACTTCTCTCCTACCTTTGGTTTCGCCAACAACGGTGGATTTGACAAATATACTTTCAGATTCTTAAGTGCTTGCTGACAATCTTCGTTCCATTCAAAATGATCCTGTTTCTTTAAAGCTGAGAAAAATTTGAAGCATTTTTCTGAAGACTTGGAAATGAATCTTCCCAGAGCTGCAATTCTCCCGGTTAATCTTTGAACCTCTTTCTTGTTAGAAAGTATATCTGGAATTCTTCAATGGCCTTAATCTGTGCAGGATTCACTTCAATTCCATGGTTAGAAACAAGAAAACCTAAAAATTTTCCTGACGCCACTCCAAATGCACATTTTTCTGGATTCAACTTCATATTATATTTTCGTAAAATTTTAAACGTATCAGATAACTGTGATATATGATCTTCTGAATGTTGAGTTTTAACTAGCATATCATCTATATATACTTCCATGGTTTTACCTAAATGTTCTTGAAACATTTGTGTGACCAACCTTTGATACGTTGCACCTGCATTCTTAAGACCGAAAGGCATTACCTTGTAACAGTAAGTCCCCCTGTCTATTATAAAAGAAGTTTTTTCTTCATCACCTGGATCCATCTTGATTTGATTATAGCCTGAATATGCATCTAAAAAACTTAATAGCTCATGCCCTGCAGTAGCATCAATTAACTGGTCTATGTGTGGTAAAGGAAAGGAATCTTTTGGACAGGCTTTATTAAGGTCTGTGTAATCTACACAAACTCGTCACTTACCGTTCTTCTTAGGAACCACAACAGTATTAGCTAACCAGTTAGGATACTTTACCTCACGAATTGAACCAATTTTTAGCAATTTTTGAACTTCCTCTTGAATCACCTTATTTTTGAAAGTTCCTTGCTTCCTTTTCTTTTGCTTGACGGGAGGATATGATGGATCTTCATTCAACTTATGAGTCATGACTTCCGGTGGTATCCCTGTCATGTCAGAATGGGATCAAGCAAAACAATCTGCATTAGCTTTTAAAAATTCAATCAATTTACGTTTTACCTCCGGGCTAAGATTAGCTCCTATGTATACTTTTCTCTCGGGCCAATGTATAAACAGCACCACGGCCTCTAGCTCTTCTATCGTTGTTTTGATATTTTCGTTCTCCTCTGGTTCTTGAATAGTGTCAGGCCTCGAATCTACATCTGTTTGCTTTTGCTCAGGTGAGGTTGACTCCGTGTTACCCTCACCTAAATTCTGTAATTGCTATTTGTTTCCACTATTAACAACTGAATCTGCAACGGAATTAATGCTTCTATATGTTTGTTGATCGCCTCTGATTTGGCATATTCCCCATGGAGATGGGAATTTAATAACTTGATGTAGAGTTGATGGGACAGCCTCCATATCATGGATCCAAGGTCTCCCCATGATCATATTATAAGCCATTTCCATATCTACTATCTGAAATTTAGTTTCTTTAACAACACCTGCAGCAAAAGTTGTTAGAACTACCTCTCCTTTTGTTACCACACTTGAATTATCGAACCCGGACAAGGTATGCGCCTTCGGTATCATTTGGTCTTCAGCTTGCATTTCACGCAATACCCTCAGTAGTATAATATTTACGGAACTTCCTGGATCAATCAAAACTCGTTTTACATTAGTGTCATGTACAAGTAAAGATATTACCAGTGCGTCGTTGTGGGGGGTCATCACTCCTTCAGTATCCGCATCATCAAAAGAGATACTTTCATTTTCTAAAACCTACCGTACCCGTTTCCCGTGTGTAATCGTTACTTTCGAAACCTTGTTGGAAGCCGTATATGTTACACCATAAATATCTTCTCCCCCACTTATAACATTCACGGTTCTCTTGGGTGATGGGGGTTTTGGTGGCTCTTGCCTATTTTTCATATAGGCTTGTTTCCCTTTCTCACTAAATAACTCAGTGAGATACCCTTGTTTCAATAGATGAT
This sequence comes from Nicotiana attenuata, assembly GCF_001879085.1. Taxonomy (NCBI): domain Eukaryota; kingdom Viridiplantae; phylum Streptophyta; class Magnoliopsida; order Solanales; family Solanaceae; genus Nicotiana; species Nicotiana attenuata. The sequence goes on along the minus strand of NW_017671630.1, from coordinate 260,483 downwards.
CCACTTCACTTTGTAAGAATCTACATTCTGAAGTCTTGTACCCGTGATCATTGTGGAATTCACACCAATGGTCTGGATTGCGCCTGTTTGGATTTGACCGCATCTCTTTTGGCCACCGTACCTTGTCTCCCATGCCTCTTAAAACAGCTACGAGCTCAGAGGTAGTAACATTGAAATTATACCCACCGTATCTCGCTTTTAAACCTCTGTCATCATCTCGCGACTCTTGTCCGTTTCGGTCATTTCTTAACCTAGATGAAGAACCAGATTCCCTGTTCCTCGATTTTTGATCATATCGTTGATTATCCTCCTTTGACCGTGAGTCTTTTCTTGCAGGTCCCATATATGGATCGTACCTATTTTTACCTGATCTTTTTTCGGTTTCTGACCTCCTGGAATTGCTTCTTTCTTCATGATGAAACTGGGGTACGGTATCTTCCTCAATTCGCAACTTCGTACTGTACCTGTTATAAACGTCATTCCAAGTGGTTGCAGGGAACTCTCGAAGGCTTTCTTTAAGTCTTCTCGTGGCTTCTGAACTTTTATCATTTAAGTTGCTTGCAAAAGTTATTGCAGCCCAATTATCAGGTACACGGGGTAAAGTCATCCTTTCACGTTGGAATCTATCAACAAAATCTCTGAGCAACTCTGAGTGCCCTTGTTTAATTTTGAAAATGTCTTCCATTCTTTTTTCAACCTTTTGAGCTCCCGAGTGCGCTTTAATAAAAGAATCTACAAGTTCAGCAAAAGAGTTTATAGAATTTTCAGGTAAAAGAGAATACCAGGTTAATGCACCCTTGGTGAGTGTTTCTCCAAATCTTTTGACCAACACGGATTCGATTTCTTGCTTGGTCAAATCGTTGCCTTTTACACCTGTAGTAAATGCAGTTACGTGATCACGTGGGTCTGTTGTGCCGTCATATTTCGAGATTTCAGGCATTTTGAACTTTTTAGGGATTGGAAGGGGAGCAGCACTTGGTTTCCAAGGTTGTTGTGAATACTTATCCACATCCACTCCTTTGATCACATGAGGAACACCAGGTATTTGCTCTATGCGCTCATTTTGTTCCTTAAGCTGTTTCTGAAAAGTTAGTACTATATTTTGCAAATGAGAATTACTTGAATTACCTGGTTCTCCTTCCTGTGGCTCACTGGGGGTTCCTCCATTTCCAGAATTGATAAGGCCAGAACGAGGATTCTCCAGTGTGTTGTTATTAGGCGTAAGTGTAGGCGGTGCAACGGGTAATCGACTAACAAGAGTTTGAAGAGCTTTGTTAACCCGTGCATCAATTACTTTCTGTAAAGCGTCATCCGCTCCTTCAAAATATTCAGATTGCTCTTGTTCAACAGCCCGGGATTCAGGAGTAGGAGTGCCTTCACGAGATTGACGTGGTGAATTTTGAGGGGGAGGAACCACGTTAATGTTTTGTAAATCACCTTGATTTTGATGGTCTTGATGTTCATGGTTTCCCAAGGTATTCTCACTGTTATTGTTGTTGTTGTTGTTGTTGTTCGACATGATGATAATAACAGATAAAATGTAACTTAAAGAGAATAGATTATCAGATTCCCGGTAACGGAACCAATTTGTTTAACCAAAAAACTGAATATTTGGTTAAAGCTAGAATTTAATAGAGAAATCGGGTTACTGATAATCAAGAAATAAGAGATTTTGTGAACAACAATAAAGCAATGAATAAGAGTATACTTCAGTATAATCGGAATGATATTCCGTGTCCTACAAATGTTGTGACTTTCTCCTTTTATAGTCAATTCTAAGAGAAAGTGTAATATCTTTGTCTTAATGAGGCAATTACGAGCAGTAAATGACATTAAAAGAAACGTTATTCAATCATTCTTATTAAATACAAATTCTCTAACGTATTTGGCATTTAATGTTGAATTTGGACTCTTTTACGCTATCAGATTCATATCTTCAATTCCTTCTGATCTTCGAGCTTTAAATGGCTCGAACAGGTACGAGTCTCGTTTCATCTGGATAGTAGCTCGTATCTTCTCTCCCGCATCTATTGTTGCTCGTGTCTTCTAACTGTTTGTCATGCTTTGACTATTTGACCGGTCCACGTGTCATGACATGTCATCTTCAATATTTAAATTCAGTTTTTCCCAATACAGTTGTATATTAAATAATATACCTCATACCAAATTTCGATTTGGGAGTTTTATTCTCATATCCAATGGTTTAGCTATAATTGGAGGCATACAATTTCTACTAAACCTACTTGGATTTAAACCAACATTATCATCACAATTTACATTCTGGAATTGTGCTCTAATAATTTGAGCAAGCAACCTTGCAAAAGCCAAATTGCAAGTTGATAACCAACTCACATGTGACCATACAATAAATGCATCTTTTAAAATTATATAATAGTGAATGGTCCACATGGCAGGTGACTGGGCCCATATATATATATCACCTTTTATTCGTTCTAGATTTTAAGGGATTCAATCCCAACCTTGACTGGTATATCATGAGAATAAGCATCACAAGAGAATTTTTGAAGAATCTCTATTTCTTCAATATATGCTAATGTGAATTCTCAAGTATTTTTCGCATCATAATTGAACCGGGATGGTCAACCGGTCATGCCAACTAATATTTATTTCAATAAACCTCTAGTTTACTTATGGCATGTGATTCCATCATGATGCTTATACATCTGTAGTACAAATAGAAGAAAAATCGGGTAACCTTTCATATTTACCCGGTATGAATATAGTAATATGAAGATATTCAATCTTCCTTTCATTTATAGTCTCAATATGCCAACCACTTTGGCTAATATATTTGAAACTCAAAAAGTTCCTTTTTGAGACTTACTACCACCAATGCCATGAATAATTTTATTTATTCCGGTAGTAACAAATTCGCTCTTTCGGAGCTCTCAATAATTTTGTACTACAAGATCTTTTATACCACCATCCAAGTGGTGAATTTTTCCTCCACAGAAAAAATTATCTTATCATTGTCACAATCAAAAACATTATAGACAAGACTCATTTCTTGCTTTACTTTTGCCTTTAATAACTTTTTATAAGGCATGGTAAAATATTTTTGGCGTACCACGTGTATGCGACCAATGACATATTCATGTAACCATATTGTAATATTCATTATCTTTATTTCTCTCAAACCTCCCTTAGAGGTGAGTTGTGGTATTTATCCAACCATGCATAAGCACATTCTTATGCATAATTTTTATCACATATATATTTCAGCATTTACTTTCAGGAATGAGCCTGCATTTACAATGCTTATCACAAGTCACATTTTCAATGAATAGACTATAATCATATGAACGTGTCTCGTATTAACAGACCACATTGATACATATTCCTTCACCTTTGAAGGACCATTTTGAGAACCCTTATCGTTCTCCTTTTTACAATTACCATAATGATGACTGTTATTATTTGATCTTTGGCACGCCCACATTCATTGGTCAACCACTTGTCTTTATTTAGACTTATTATGCACCGTTTCACATTCACTTCAAGAATGAAGCAAATCAAGTGGGACATACTTTATGCTTTTTCATGAAAAATCTTTAGTCATCACTATGTCATCCATATGGTGCATTGGAACTCAAACCCAATGCCTGACCCATATAAAGACATGTTAGGCCATAATGAGTTGAGACTCGAACCCAACTTTTACAATCATGGATCATCAGGACTCAAAACCCGATGTCTTACCCTCAGGGTGCATTGGGACTTAAACCAATCGTCTTACCTTCAATAAATGGCATGTTATATGCCTTTCTCTTAACCAATGGCATAATAGGCCAAAGTACAATAAGATTCACATTCGAAGCTTTATAAATATTATCACTTCCACAAATAGCTAAAACAATTTCAAAGGATTCGAATTTTAATCCATACAGTCTTTAGCAGCAACTAGTTGCTTTGCCCTTTCAAGAACACCAAAAAAATATTGATCCTCCAATACCTATCCTAAGTACTCTTGTCCCTATTCCCTTAAAAAGAGTGGAGGCTCCTTCTTCTTTTGCAATACTGCAAAATGCCTTCATACTGCTTTGTCGAACCCTGCACGTAATGTAAATAAACAAAAGCATGTGTCATCTTTTCAATAATGATTAAGAGAAGTGTAGATAGAGAGATGACACCATTTTCCAATTCGAACGAAACCATTTTATTTCCTGCACAGATGAAACGATATTGTCATGTATTACAAATATTTCACCAAATCCAAATTTTAACACGAGTTAAATACGGAATTCATGTATAATCTGAAAACTCCTTATACAAATTGAATATTGATATGGTATATGGAAATGCCAAGGTTTTCATTGGCTCAACTAAATTGATTCAAGGTTTTAGCTCCCATGGAAGACTTTCATCTCTTATAGAAAATGTAAGAAGAATATAGCAATTTGTGCTGATAACGTGTTACAAAACTTAGCTCAAAGTAATAATATAAAACAAAAAGATAGACAACAATGTAGAGAGAAAGAGAGGAGAGAATCTTATTTCTTCATGTATTCAAGTGTATACAATATGATGCCAAAACCCTCTATTTATAGGATTACATAGAGGCATACAAAAGAATGTCATAAACATGACATTAAACATTTGAGATCATGGAGGAAGATCATGGGGAGGTTATGGAGGTGTGAGAGTTACAACTATAATGGTAAGAAGTAGTGGGAGTTATCTACATAATGAAAAAGAGTAGTGGGAGTAACTTCTTTAGGAGTTATAGACATCCACTACAAAATAATATTTCATAACAAAAACATATTTTTTTAGTCTTTTCCTTGAAAATGATGAAACATGCAAACTCTTTTTTTTTTGTTTTCTTTTTCCTTTTTTTTTCTTTTTTTTTTGATTTTTGAAAAGTGCAAAATCTTTTTGAAATTTTCAAGCTCTCCCTTTTCTGTCTTTTCTTAAATAAAAAAAAAAGTAACAAAACATAACTAGGCCCTACTTGCTTTATTTCCACACTTCATCTTCCTTTTTTTCCTTTTTTTCTTTTTTTTTTCTTTCCCTCTTTTTTTTTCATTTTTTCATTTTTTCCTTTTTTCATTTACCCTCAGCTATCATTGGTCCGCCAAATGACCCTTTTTCCCTTGAATAAATGCAACATGTAGCACATAGGATGCATCAAGATGGTCTGTTATTTTGGGTACACCTGTCCTAGACGGACCCAACCCCTGCATTGAGTCCCCTAAGTCAAAATGCACATGATGCAGATAAGCGTTCCTACTGGGGATCCGGCATGAGGCTGAGTTATTCTAGGTTCAAAACCTGGGTATATGTTCTAGATTGTGTACCCGAGCGGACAACTCGAGTCGAGGAGGGGGCTACGTACCGGGGACCCGAAAGATCGTCCGGCTTAGTAACTTGTCCGAGCCTCTTTCTTATTTCAAGGTATGAAACTAACAGAATAGGGAGTCTCGACCAGCGAGCACATCCCCGGAGACGAGAAGAGAAGGGTTTCGTAGCAGTTTTATATATACAGTTCAAATAATATCAAAGCGATAAAAAGCAACATTTTGCACATTTGGTCCAAACGTGTAATAAAATCAGATAACAGATAAAGCCAAATACAACAATATATCTAAGCTCGAATTCTGAACCCTGAACCGAAGTTCTGGGTTCTTGTCCCCAGCAGAGTCGCCAGAGCTGTCACACCTCCTTTTCTTACTACTAAACCCCGTGAAGGGATATAATAATAAAGGGAGTTATTTCCAACTTGAAGTGACAATCGAAACGGGATTCTTTTATTAAAAATTCAGAGTCGCCACTTGGGAGATTTATGGTGTCCCAAGTCACCGGTTGAATCCCGAATCGAGGAAAAGAATGACTCTGTTTAACAGTCCGCGAACCAGAAATCCGAGTAAGGAATTCTGTTAACCCGGGAGAAGGTGTTAGGCATTCCCGAGTTCCGTGGTTCTAGCACGGTCGTTCAACTGTCATATTCGGCTTGATTATCTGATTTTAAACAATTATGAGCCTATGTGCAAATTTTAACTTTAACCGCTTTTAGTCATTTTTAGGAATATTGCAACGCTGTTAAAACACGTCTTGAACCACGTCACATAAATGCACCCGCAGTCTTCGACATATTTTAACATTGTTGAGATTTGGATTTGGGTCACATAAATGTGCACCCGAATTTTAGAAATTAGGCATCACAATTACGTCACGGGAATCGTACCCGTAGCTATGACAATTATTCAATTAATCGCGCCCACATTCAACCAGTGAGTAAAAGGGGCCAGTGATTCCAAATGAAATTTAAGCAGTTCATTTTTATAATATCGCTAACTCGAAACCAAAACAATTATTAGCACTAAAAAACCATCACATAATAATGCCTGAGTCGATTTTACCTAAAACAATTACCATAACAGAATAGATTCTTTCTAATCGCTAATCACAACGGAATATAGTACTACTGATAGCGTCGTCCCAATTTGTTGGCAGACAACAAAACTTTTGTGTAAAAAAAAAAAGAGTAACAAGGTGAGGATTAATTGTATTAGGGAATGCCACCTTCTACCCCTGCCAACTACACTCCAATTTATTAGTTATTCATATACTATCCAAATGCTCTCATGACCCATAGAGATCTATACATTATTCAAGCTCTCATCTTACTGCATATCACATCATTAATAATAATGTGATATTAAACACCCACTACAGTAGCTAGGTAGAGATGTATACATTATTCAAACGATCCAAACATTAAACGCCCAAACAACTCTAGCGAATAAGAATTACAACAGAATTCAGACCAAGAAGAATTGAGAAACAATAGATAAGTATCATGCTGTTCATATCACATTGGAAGTTAACTCAGAAATAACGTAGGAGTTATAAGAATTGAACCTGGGATTGCTCCTTTTGAAGGAGTAAAATCAAAAATTACAGAGGTATGCTCGGACTAACTGTGTGCAAGACCCGACGATGAAATTTGATCGGAAAAAAACAGCTACCCAAATCAGGGACAATAACCACGAGCTCCGACCTCGACTAACAGCCCTACTCGAACAGCAACTCCAACATTTTGAGAAACCAAAACCAAAAGAATAGATACGGCACAGGCGACTTGAAGAAGAAGTGGCACGATGGGTGTTGTGCGGCTGGTTTAGCTCTTATTTTTTTCTGTTTTCAGCTCCTCTTTTGTTGTTTAGAAATTTTTGTTCGTTCCCTTAGGGATTTATTTTAACTTAGCTCTTCATTGAAGAAGACTGTTTTGCAGGACAGCTTTTTTTCTTGTCGAGTCCCCCCTTTTGGCTAATTAGCCTTAGCTTTTATAAGTGTAGGGTCTAGGGTTATGTTTTGTGTATTTTGCCAATTAGTCCCTAGGTCTTTTGTGTATTAGGTCCTTAGAGTGTCTTTTATTTGTTTTTGTTCCAAAGAAGAGTCTAGAAGGATCCCTAGGCTTAATGGACTAATCCGAATTGGGCCAAGAATCGAGCTCTAAAACTCTTAAAATTGTAATTCAACACCTTAATTGACTCCTTTTAAAATAAGATAAAAATACTACACAATGCCAAAGCTAATCCTAATTAATTAAACCAAACATGAAACTATTTTTGTATTTCCGAAATTATATAGAGATAAAATTAAGGTACTATTTTTGTATTTTTTTAAAAAAAAAATTATGAAAAAAATATATAAACTACAATATTTTTGTAATTTTCCATTTTTGTGACGAAAATAAAGTAAGGAAGTCAAAAAAATAGTTTAAAAGCTATATTAGGCCCAAATTAAATATTCACATGTAAAAATATAAAAAATCTTGGGGAGGGTCAAAAATCTCATGTCTACAATATTAACGGATAAGTGCAGAAATCATACACGAACACGTACTTCCCAGTAGAAGAAACTCATAATAAAAGATCAATCATGCAAAAAAATATAGTAGAAGAACTCGTAAGAACAAGGTAGAAGAAACACAGTAGAAGAAACACATAAGGATCATAGAAGGGACATAGTAGAAAAAACATATAAGAATCACAGTAGAGCATGTTAAAGTCAAAGAAACCCTAAATCGGAGAAGGTGAAAGGTTTAAAAGCAAAGTTTTGAAAGAACCTTTTGAGAAAACGTTTGAGACCTTAAGATAAACACAGATCTAGGATAGATCTAGAGAAATCAGAAGAACCTCTAAAGTTCTAGGGTTTCAGAAGAAACCTAGAAGTGAGAAAGGCCTGGAAAACTCGTGGATCTGAGCCGGAGAAGTTAGACTTAGGCTTGAACAGCCATGGCTAGCCGGAGCAATGTCGGAGACAGCCAAAGAACTCGAATCAAGCAAGGTCTGGGCCAAGATTCTTCAAGGTTTGACCTTGAAACCATGGTAACCAGGCGCGTAGGGGTCACATAAGGTAGATACAGGCCATCAATGGCTTTTGAAGCCATGGGTTTGGTTGATTTTGGACGGTGATTGAAGGTGGCAGCTAGGGTTTCTGAGAGAGGTTGAGAGAGAATTGGGAGATGTGGGGATTCAAGGGCGGCTGCAGACGTGAAATGATTAGGGTTAGGGGGTGATTGGGGAATTAAAAAAGGAAAGGGAAACGGGGACCGTTGATCTGGACGATCAACGATTGAGATTAGAGAGGGTAGGTGGGAGACGGGTTTGGGTCGGTTTGTATGGGGATTGGGTCAGGGTAATTGGGTCTGAGATTGGGTTTAATTAGGGGTTAATTTTGGGCCATAATCGAAATAATTGGGGCTACCCTTTAAATAGCCATTTTTCCCTTGTTTGATTTTATAAAAATAGTAAAAATGATTTTAAAAGAAAATTAAAAACATTGAACCAATTAATAATACATAGGTATTAATTAAAAATACTGGAACTAATTATACAACCATAAAATACTATTAATCGTAAAATAGGCTATAACTGCAATTATATGCAAATGTAGTTTTAAAATACCAAATAAATTCGTAAAAATATGCAAAAATTACCTTAATTATATTTTGGTGTAAATATGAGAATAAAATAGGCTATTCACGAAAAATTATAATTTTGGAAATAATTATTGGATTTGTACTGCTAAAATAGACAGTAAATTAATTTTAAAAACGCTTAAAAAATGGGAAAAATATTAGAACACTTGGGTACGCTCATATACGCATATACATGTTATTTTGAAAGTATTTAGCATATATAAAATATAGGAAAAAATTGGGTATCAACAGCTGCCACTCTTTACCCGGGAAGGATGAAAGAGTTATCGGGTAAAGATAGGATGGCCAATTTTGACCGAAAGAGGCGATTTGAAAAGAATTTTGACCGGGCTCTGGCTCTGGTCTTACAGGAATCGGGCCATATGTAGTTCGAGATGCATCGACGGAGTATGTCGATGGAGGTTTTCGAAGCGACGGGCACAATATTTAGGTCGGAAAGGGTGATCAGGGACCGAGGGTTGTGAGAACCAGAGCGAGATCATTCCTTCTGTAATGGCCGTTGCCAGCTGATGTACCTACAATTAAGTAATACAAGCATATCGTGCGGAATTTAAATGTGATGCAAGTTCCCGTTGGACCATGAATGATGTCTTTAGACGGTTAGGATGACGTCCTCAGACCATGACGTCCTGGGCCATGAAGCTGCATAATAAGGATTTGTAGGCTATGAAATGATGTTCTCGGGCTATGATGATGGTGCCTCCAAACCATGATGCCTTTGAATAATGATGTGCAGAATATAAAGCGGGGTCCTCGGGCCATGGCATGGTGTTCTCGGGCTATGAAGATGGTGCCTCCGAACGATGACGCCCTTGGATGGTTTAGCGGTACTTCAGCCGATGAAATGCAAGATTTGGCGGTATTTCAGCCGATGTGAAGGATAAATATAAATGGCGATATTTCAGCCGATAGAAATTTAAATAAAGCTGGCGATGTTTCAGCCGATGCAGAAAAATGTAAATGGCGATATTTCAGCCGACAGAAATTAAAATAAAGCTGGTGATGTTTCAGCCGATACAGAAAAATGTAAATGGCGATATTTCAGTCGACAGAAATTCAAATAAAGCTAGCGATGTTTCAGCCGATGTAGAAAAATGTAAATGGTGATATTTCAGCCGACAGAAAGCATAAGTATAGATGATGATGGAGATTTAGATATAACTGGCGATCTTTCAGCCGATACCGAGAATTAAATAAAGTTGGCGATATTTCAGCCGACAAAGAAGGATAAATATAAATGGCGATATTTCAGCCGATACGAGGGATTTTAAAAAAAAATTGGCGATGTTTCAGCCATGCAATATTTAAATGAAGCTGGAGGTATTTCAGCCGATGCAAATAGAGGTGGCGATATTTCAGCCATGCAGGATGGAGACAGCGCTTAGTCTCGGAAGGCAGAAAGGTAGCCTTATGCAATGCAGGAAAATGTAGGAGACAATGCTTAGTCTCGGAAGGCAGAAAGGTAGCCTTATGCAATGCAGGAAAATGCAGGATGGAGACAGTGCTTAGTCTCGGAAGGCAGAAAGGTAGCCTTATGCAATGCAGGAAAATGCAGGATGGAGACACTGCTTAGTCTCGGAAGGCAGAGCCTGCACCGGACATTCCTTCTTCAAGTGCGGTCCACCACAAGTAAAGGAGACTTTGAACTTGCCGTTTATTTCCATGCCATTAGAAGTCTCCGCATGCTTCCCATTCTTGGCAAATCTTTCATCTTTGGAAGCTTGGCCTTTCCCACTTTTCTTCATTTCCTACGCTTTGCTTTCCTTCTGCCGGAATTTGAATGTGATGTTCCAAACGTCAATACCACACAAGAGGGGGGGTGATTTGTGTGGTACCCAATTTTCGATCTAGAAGAACCTGGTTCTTCTAGGTGTTCTAACTACTACTGTTTGCGGAATTAAAATACAGAAAATAAAAGAATACAAGGATTTTTACGTGGAAAACACCTGGCTCAAAAGGTGAAAAAACCATGACCTACTACTCAGTAGGATTTTCCCAAACATCCACTAAACTCAATGAGCCAAAAACAGCATTTACAAAACTCTTGTAAACCTAAGGATTAACTCTAATCCCAGTGTGGCACACAGCCTCAACTGTTGCGACACTTTCAAGCTAACTCTAACTTGAATACTCAAAGTACCTAATACAATTGCTTCTATGAAAGCTGGAAACTTTCAAGGTACAAGTTTTAAATCACCTACTATAATTGAACTAGAATTAGAATAAACACAATGGAACTGGTTCTTCTATCTTGTTCAAGTAGCTGCAGGCGTGCACACTCAAACTCACATAAATTGCTTGCAAAATAGCCTTGCTCTTTTGCTCTCAATTTTGCTTAACTTCAGCGTATGTGCATACCTGTAAAAGAGAACAACTCAGTTATTTATTAGATTAGTAATTAGAGTTGGATTGTAACTCAATTTCTGATCCTCCATTGAGTTTGAGTCCTAGACCAATCCAAACTCCAACCCTTATCCCGGATGTGTTCTCTTCTTATAAGGAGACATCTTCTCCTTATCCCATATGCAATCTTTTCGATCAGGTCAGAAGATATTGCTGCTTGATCCTCAAGGACTTATCTTCTTCACGTGCATCTCATGTGCATGGGCCATAACAACTGTGTCTACTAAGATGGACCTGGTACTTTACTGAGTTCATTTGTCATTCTTCAAAACTTCAACTGATCTTGGGCCAACAGAATGCAAAGATTCAGCAGGGTCATCACCTATGTTGAAGTCAACCAACGCATATGTCGCCGCAATAGCAGTAGATAGGCTTTGAACATTCTGCCTTCTCAACTCCAATTGTGCCCAGCCCTTCGATCCGCTCATGAAATAATGCAGCTTGCCTTCTTTGCCATATTACTTACATTCAGCATCAAGGACGATAATTCCTTGACATACTCCCTCACCGTGCCATTTTGCTTCAAGCGACAAAGTCCATCTTTTTCAACCCATGACGAGTTGGTTCGAAGGAATGAAATTTTAATTCCTTCTTTGGCATCTCCCAAGTTTCAATCTTGGGCAGTCCAGCACTTTCCACTTCTACCACTCGTGTACGCCACCAGACTATCGCATCACCAGTCAAATACATAGGTGTGATGCTCACCTTTTCATCGTCCGGCACACAAGCAGCCTGGAAATACTGCTCCATATCCCACAAGAAATTTTCCAGTTCTTTGGAACTTCTTGCACCACCACAAGCCTTTGGCTCCGGAATTTTCACTTTGGTGCGATCATCACTTCTAGGGGAAGTAGTTTGTAATGCCCTTCGAAGTTGAACCACCTCCTCGCATAGTTCATCCTTTTCCTTAAGTACCAAGGCCATTTCTGCCAGGGAAGTTTCATGCCTCTCCGCATAATATGCCTCTAAACGTACCATTCCCGCTTGAACATAAGAATCAGTACCTATTTCAAGAGCCTGCCCAACGAGTGCTTCCAACTGTTCCACTTTTTGGCGCAATTCAGCATTTGTGCCACCAGCCATGTTCTCAAACAGCAACACGAAATCTGCTACTGGTTGTCTTTCCACCGCCACGAACCTTGCTCCGCTCTGATACCACTTGTCACGTGGGCATTTTTGGTGAGTCCAAATTCACACCCGCGCGGTAGTCAAGTTGTGTACTTGACTCAGCCTTTCCCTGCAGTTACCTAAATTTTCAACAAGTTTGGCCTTAAACCAATTTCGGCAAAAAATTAAAAAGAACACAATCAAATACAGGAAAATCCCAACCTTTGTAGAAATCTTACAAAGGAACCCTCACTTGACTATGATCACAAGTCAACCATAATCCCACTTTTGACAAATAACACAAGTCATTCTTTAGCCAACACTAAGACCTGCCCAATGCCTAGCCTTAGTCCCTTTTGGAACACTTAGAAAAATCCTCACGTTTCACTCTTGTTTCCCACTTGAACTTCACACGAAATTCCCCCTACATCTAACTAAGTCCAAAGGCACCTATTTATAGCACATATGCAGCTTTTAGGACTTGACAGCACATGGACACTTGTTGTCTACAGCTTTTGCCACTCTCGGGCTAAGACTAAGTTTGTTCCTATCTTGTAGTTGACATCCCCAACTACATAGGCCATGTTTTACACGAAATGAAAGTGGATACAAGTATAAATCATATATGGCTACAAGTAGTTACAAAAAGGAAAGCGCCAACTGCTTTGGCAGGTGCACTGCATGTGCCCCTTTGACGTGGTCACCAATCCCTTACCCGCAACATGCCTCCCTTGATTTTTCCGCACACGCTCGACGCCGATGCCGCCCGCACATGTCTTGGCCGAGTTTCTGCCTTGCCCATGTCAACCCTTATTTCATTTGTGCCATTGCTTGTATTTTCGTTCACATAGCCTTTCCTTAGATATTGAAAGCCTTTTCCATTATCCCGCACTTCCGTGCTTTATCTTAGCCCCCACTTGGCACTGCCACAACCCGATGTGCCCGTGCTACTGACTTTTGCGCGCATGTCGTGCCATGCCACCGCAACTTTACCAACACTGCTTTGTCAAGCCTTTGCCAAGCATGTCTTGCGTGTCCCAATACCTTGGCCAATACTTTCCCACAACATCCCACATGACAATGTCTTGTCCATTGCCTGCATGATCGTTTTGCCCGCACATAAGCCAATAGCAAGGCCATCACGCCCAATCCTTGCCACAGTCGCACCACGCCCGATGTCAAAGAGTCAAGCCCCTAGAAACCCTACGTTTCACTCTTGTTTCCCACTTCAACTTCACACAAAATTCCTACTTTTAAAATATGACCAAGTCCAAAGGCACCTATTTATAGCACGTAGGCAGCCTTTGGGACTTCACAGCACATGGACACTTGTTGTCTACAGCTTTTGCCACTTCTCGGGTTAAGACTAAGTCTGTTCCTATCTTTTAGTTGACATCCCCAACTATATAGGACATTTTCTACACGAAATGATAGTGGATACAAGCATAAATCAAGCATGGGTACAAGTGGTTACAAAGAGGAAATCGCCAACTACTTTGGCATGTGCACTGCATGTGCCCTTTGACTTGGTCAGCTGCTGCACGCCCAAGGTTGGCATTGCGCCCAGCCTTGGCTCATTTTGACATTGCTCGAAACCAATGCCTTGCCCACAATCTGCCGCCCATGATTTTTCCGCACACGCCCGACGCCACTGCCGCCTGCACATGCCTTGGCCGAGTTTCTGCGTTGCCTATGTCAACCCTTGTTTCACACGTGCCATTGCTAGTATTTTCCTTCACATATCCTTGGCTTACATATTGAAAGCCATTGCCATCATCCCGCACTGTCGTGTTTTAGCTTAGCCCGCACTTGGCGCTGCCACTACCCGAAGTGCCCGTGCCACTGACTTTGGCATGCCTGTCGTGCCATGTCGTCCCAACTTTGCCCACACTACCTTGTCAAGCCTTTTCCAAGTATGTCTTCTATCCGGCCGCTGGGGAAAACGATGGATTATATGTACGGTAGCCAGAGATTTGGTTTTGTTCAGAAAGAGTGTACATTTTGTAATTTCTCTTTTCATTCCGATCAATTCTAGTGTTGAATATTGAATTGCGATATAAAAGAAAATCAAATCCCTAACCCAAACTAACTGATTTGGGGAAGGTAGTTAACCAACGTTTGAACTAACTCCCCCTTCACGGGGTAAACTGGTAATTAAAGTAAATACAGAGTCCTCCCATTCAACTTTGTCAAGTTCTTCCGCTACCATTTAGGTTCAACATTTCTCACCCAATGTTACTTCAGTTTTGCCAGGAATATTTCATTTTCTCGTTCAAGTTTTTATTTTGAAGAAAATGACTTGCATGTTTGGCCAAGCTTCTCCTCAAACTAAAAGTGATTTTCTTTCAAAAAAATACTTTTTCCCTCAATTTGAGGTGATTGGTCGCATGGAAGGAAGTGGCCATGTGTCACGATCCAATTTCTCCTCCGTAAGACGTCGTGACGACACCTAGTCTCTACGACTAGGTAAGCCTAAACAGTTATGGAAATAACAGGAACAGAAGTAAAACTCCCAACTAACTACAATAATAATAACATAACTGAAAACCATGCCGCTCGGCATGTACAATTACCAACTCCTCAATATTACACAGTCTTCCCAAAACCCGGACTATCATGAGTCACAAACTACAGAAGGAAAACTAGTGTCTCTATACATCAGAGTCTAACAAAAGAAGTACCGAAGATAATGGACATAGGGGAGAATAGAGGGGGGACTCCGAAGTCTGTGGACGCGGAAGATATACCTTAAAGTCTCCAACTGTCGCTGCTCACAGATGACGTGGCTGGTAAGAAGTACCTGGATCTGCACACGAAAACATGTGCAGAAGAGTAGCATGAGTACACCACAATGGTACCCAATAAGTGCCAAGCCTAACCTCGGTCGAGTAGTGACGAGGTCGGGTCAAGGCTCTACTGGTATATATACATATATAAAATAAGACAGAACAAAATATCACAGTATAATAAAGACTGAACTTTAACAAGAAGGAAATCACAGAAACATAATAGTGTAGTGAACAGAAATAACAACAGGGGATCTCCCGATGTACCGTCTCGTAGTCCCAAAAATAAATGTGCAGGAGGATCTCCCGGGATACCGTCCCGTAGTCCCAAAGTAAATATGCAGGGGAATCTCCCGGAATACCGTTCGGTAGTCCCAAAAGTAAATGTGCAGGGGGGTCTCCCGGGATACCGTCTCATAGTCCCAAAGTAAATATGCATGGGGATCTCTTGGAATACCGTTTCGTAGTCCCAAAATAAGTACGCAGCTCAAACAATGGAGATAACAGCCATAACATGAAACCCTACAGTTTAGACTAAGTACAAGTCAATGAAGAAGCAGGAAATCCACTAAGCATGCTACACAGAGTTCAGATAAGAATTTAATATACGTAGACATGCTAATCTAGGCTAAACAGGATAATTACACATGCTAGTATAACTAAATTAAAGTGAAACAGATTATTGCTCAGTGAAAACAAAGTTTTACAACAAATAGCCCGTGTACGCACTCGTCACTTCACGTACACGACGCTCACATATCACGGCAGTACCAAATCCTAAGGGGAGTTCCACCACACAAGGTTAGGCAAGCCACTTACCTCGAACCAAGCACAATCAATCGGTAACAAGGCCCAAATCTAGCCAAAAGCAATTATATATCATAAATATAACTATAATCTACTAATCTAATTAATGAAATCAAGACATTAATAAGAAATTCGAAAATCGACCTAGAAAGCCTCCCCGGGCCCACGAAACGGAATCAGGTAAAAGTCACAAAATATGAACACCCATTTACTCACGAATTCACTCGTACCAAAATTATCCAAATTTGATATCAAAATCCCAATCAAAACCCAAAATCTTAGTTGAAGAACTTCTTCCCATTTTTTCCAATTTTTCAACCCAAATCTGAAATTAAATGATAAAATTAATGATAGATTAGTGGGATATAACCAAAATCAAGTGTAGAATCATTACCCAATCGATGTCTCTGAAAATCCTTCAAAATCTCGTCCGAGCTCCCAAACTCAAGTTTTGATAAAAATGGCCAAACCCTCGTTTTTGAAAACGTATATTCTGTCCAGGTAATTCCTTCTTCGCGAACGTGGTCAAACCCTTACGTTCGTGTTGAACAAAAATCCACTGGCCAAACTTTCCCTTTCGTGAACATGACTAACCCCTCCCAAATGCATAGGTTCTATTGCCTACTGCTTCGCGAACGCGATCTCAACTACGCGAATGCGTAGAACAATTCCTTGGGGTTCCAGCTGCTCTATTTCCCTTACACGAACGCGATGCCCTTCACGTGTTCGTGATGCACTGATCATTAAACCTTCCGCGAACGTGGTCCCATATTCGCGAATGCGAAGAACAACTTCAGCTGGCCTCCAGATGCTTTACGCGAATACGAGACCTCTCTCGTGAACGCGATGAAGAAAAGCCTGCAACAGAAATACCATAAAATCTACTATCTTTCCAAGTCCAAAAATGATCCGTTGAGCATCTGAAACACACCCGAGGCCCCCGGGACCTCAACCAAACATACCAACAAGTCCTAAAATACCATACGGACTTAACCGGGCCATTAAATCACATCAAATAACGCTAAAAACACGAATCACCCTCTGATCCGACCCCGATATCAAAAAGTCCACCGTTAGTCAAAATCTCCAAAAATTCAACTTTTGCCATTTCAAGCCAGCTACAGACCTCCAAAACACAATTCAGACACGCCTCTAAGTCCGAAATCGCCCAATGGAGCTAACGATACCGACGAAACTCCATTCCGGAGTCGTCTTCGTAAGGTTCCAACTACGATTAAAATCCTAAGACTTAAGCTTTCGTTATAGGGACTATGTATCCCAAAACACTTTGAAACCAAAAACAAAACCTCCCGGCAAGTCACATAAGCAGAAAAGGATACGGGGGAAGAAGTTAATAGGGGATCGAGGCTATTACTCTCAAAACGACCGATCAGGTCGTTACACCATGGCACGATGAAAGGTATGGCCAGGACATCGGGCGTGGCAGGGCGTGGCCATGGCCCGACGCAGGGCGTGGCAAGGCAAGGCAGGGAATGGCCATGGCACAATGTAGGGCATGACAAGGGGTGGCCATGACACGACGCAGGGCATGGCAAGGCATAGTCATATATGGTAACGCCCCGACGCAGGGCATGGTAGGAAGTGGCCACGGAACGACGCATGTCATGGCAGAGCGTGGCCATGGCACGAAGTTAGGCGTGGCAGGACGTCATGTGTGGCAGGGCGTGGCCATAGCACGAGGTCGGAAGCTTTGGGAAAAAAAAGTTTTTTGCTAGAAGCACAAGAAGTTTGAAGAAACGAAAAAAAGTAGTTTCTCTCCGAAAGCAGAAGCAGAAGCAGTTTTGACTTTTCTTCCTATCAAAAATACCCTTTGTAAAATATTATATATATCAAACTTGTCTCAGATTATTAGTATCCTCCCCGAACTATGCCCGGTCTTAATTACCTCCCTCAACTTGGCCTTTTGAGGGTCATTACCCCCCTAGATGCTGATGTGGCAAAAAGTGTGTGTGCACTCGCGTGGATTTTTCTGTCTATGTGGCATTTTTTTGAAAAATAAAATATATTTTTACCTTTTTAAGAATATTACTTGTTTAGATAAAAATTTTCGAATAAAATTTATAATAAAACTTGGATATATGTACATTATTTAGGTTAAATATTTTTATTTGGCCAAAACTAATAAAATTTTAGTTAATCTTTTTTTAAATTTGACCTGAAAATAAAGATTTATACAATTGAAATAAATAGTCAAGGCATCTAAAAAGTTATAAAAAAATAAATAGTTGAAATAAATAGTCATTGTATCAAAAGAAGAAATAAAAAAAGTGTACAATTGCACTTGTAATTTCTTGCTATTGTACACTCCTTTTATTTCTTCTTTTGATGCAATGACTATTTATTTCAATTGTGTATTTTTACTTTTTTAAGTAAAATCTGTAAAAACAAATAAATAAAAAATTAGAGCACCGTGATTTAGAGCTATATAAAAAATTATAGCCAAAATTGTTAATTTCAAACTATGTATTTTTTATAACTTTTTAGATGCCTTGACTATTTATTTCAATTGTATAAATCTTTATTTTCGGATCAAATTCAAAAAAAATTAAGTAAAACTTTATTATTTTTGACCAAATAAAAATATTTAGCCTAAATAATGCAATTCTATCCAAGTTTTATTATAAATTGTATTCGAAAAAAATTATCTAGAAAGTAATATTCTTAAAAAGGTAAAAAAAATATTTTATTTTTCAAAAAAAAGGTCACATAGACAGAAAAATCCACGTGGCAGGTGAGTGCATCCACATTAGCGTCTAGGGGTGTAATGGCTCTCAAAAGTCCAAGTTGAGGGGGGTAATTAAGAACGGGCATAGTTCGAGGAGGATATTTATAATCTGAGCCAAGTTTAGGGGTGGTTTAAGGTATTTTGCCTTTAAACTATTAAGTAATATAAAATGATTTTTGGGATGAACTTTCATATTTGTTGAATGTTTTTTGATATATTTAAATTATCTTGAAAAAATAATGTACTTTTCAATTTATTTGTATATTTTACTTAAATAAAATATAAAACCTTTAATAACAATTATTTGTAATTATTTATCTACTTATATAATATTAACTATCAAACAAATATCTTTATGTCCTTATTTGTAATTTGACACTTAAAACACTTTTTAAGAAACTTGACCAAACACAAATTATTGTTCAAAAGTGCTTTTTAAATTGATTAGCCAAATACAAATTATTTTTCTCCAAAAGTACTTTTTTCGAAAAACACTTTTAAAAATACCACTTCTCAAAATAAGGTGATTTTACGGCTTGGACAAACAGATGACTGTTAGTTAGTGTGTTAGTTACAGATTAGTGAGTCAGTCAGTTAGAAGATTAGTGTAACTATCTCTTGTACGGATATTTTCCCCCAGTTAATCCAGTTTTGAACATTATGTTCAAAGGCAGTTGTGCTAAATCATTCCAGACGACCACTTAAGTTATTCGCTAATTAAAGGAACTTAAATAGAGGGTAAGGACCAGAGGAAAGCAAGCCTATGCAACCACTGGCTGCTTGAAGAGGAAAAATCTTTGGTCAGTTTCAGCCAGTCAACAAAGATACATTGGTCATTGGCTGCAAAATGTCTTACTTTTAGAAAACTTTATTTTTTAAAATAGAAATCAGATACAAAGAGGAATGAGAACAGATTGTGAAACAACTTTGAATAATAAGGCATAATAATAAAAGAAAACGATTCATTTACGCGGATATCAATTCCTAGTCATGTTAAAATTAAATTTAGTCATGTTGGTACACTTGCTTTAGGTTCAATAATTCCCTATGAGTCTATTAAGAGATCTCAATATCAGTAGAAAATGCTACTAATTTCTTGTGTTAAAGAATCTAAATTAATTGAAACATGTCTCATGTGTAAAAATTGCACGGGCGCCCTATTTGGTCGCCTCTATTTAACATGTTTATTTTTTTAATTTTTTAACTTGTACCAACTGTTTAAAACAACTTCAGACTTTTTTCTCCTCTTTCTTCCTCTTCTTCTTCTTCTTCTTCTTCTTCTTATTATTATTATTATTATTATTATTATTATTATTATTATTATTATTATTATTATTATCCGGGTAACAGTGATTTTATATGGCGTTTGTGAAAATATTTTAAGGTAGTTTATGATATTTTACAGTGGTGAGCTGTTGTGGCGCTTTATTTTTTACCATTGCTTAGGGTTTCTTCTTTTTCTTTTTCTTAATTGCAAAATGGGTTTGTTAGATTCATTGTTGTTTTGACAAATTGATTATGGGGGTTTGTTCTTGATGATATTTGGAGGTTATGTTTCAAAATTGAGCTTATTTGGAGTAGATTTAGGTATTAAATCGTATATTGGATTGCTAAATTCGAAGAACGAATTTCTGTTTCTGGGCAATTTGCACTTCCAGCCTATTTGGCCTTAATGCATGAAAATGTTCGTTGCACTTTAGACCTTTTGGCCTTAAGTGCATCTGAAGTGCAATTTTTCACTTTAGACTTATTGGTCTTAAGTGTTGGAAAACGTTTGTTGCACTTCAAACCTTATGGACTTAAGTGCATCTGAAGTACAATTTTTCACTTAAGACTTATCGTCCTTAAGTGCATGAAACCATTAGTTGCGCTTCAGATCTATTTGGCCTTAAGTGCATCTGAAGTTCATTTTTCACTTCAGACTTATTGGCCTTAAGTGTAGGAAAATATTTGTTGTTGTTATGCCCTATATTTTTGTACGTGAAAGTATGTCGTAAGTCAATTGATGTAAGCTCGGAAATGAGATCTTCTTTGAGAGTATATAAAGTGATTTAATGTTGTTATACCCCGTACTTCAGACCTCACTATCATTATAGGATTATCTAATGTAAACTCAAAAAGGACGAAATCCTTCTACATGGATAATAAAGGTTTACTGAAGTCTTAAGTAAGTTAAGATAAATATGAGACTTGTTAATCAAGATTTAAATGAGTTTAAAGTCATGATATGTCTATATATGATGTTTGGATATTAAATATAAAGTTTGGGAAAAAATCGGATTTAAGTAGCGAAAAAACCGACTAAGGAGTTTGCTTTGTAATGAAGCGTTTTAAGCAATACATTTCATGTGTTATATAAGTTTTTTGGGACATATTATATACCAAAATTAAGGTCTTGGAACCTAGTTTCCAACGGTCCAAACTATTTATTGATACGACATCGGGGTAGAGAAATATGGATTTTTAACTAGGGTCACCAAGTCACATTGTCGCACTTCGGAGAAACTGGCAAGTTTATAGGCCAAGTTGCGATACAGTTTTCTCCCAATATATTGAGAGTTACATGGAGAACTTTATATGGAATTAAATCCCTATATTTTTAGATCCAACGCTGCAAACTGTTTGTCAATACGATATCGGAGTAGAGAGATACAAGTATCCGAAGTGGCACTGCTCAAGCTGTGAAGCAGGCAGCTTACCCACCTGCTTAGAGAATTGAGGCGGTGGGCTTATAAGTTGTCTTTATCCATTATATCTCGTCAATATCCAGAGATCAATTACTGCAAAACACTCTCAAACTCTCCAAGAACTTTTCCAAGGTTCCAAGAACTAAACTCAAGAGAAATCAACACAAATCATCATCAAAGGTGTTAAAGACTACAAGAGAATACTTCGATGATATTGTGGTGTGATTGAGGGCTATTGTAAGCTAAGTTGAGATGGGATTTCGAGTTGTAGCTTATTTTCAAGGTATGTATAACATCTTCTTTATTGTGCCTAAGGTTAATCTTGTGTTGGTTGTGTTGTTTGAGTGAAACCATAAGATGCACTTGAAGGAACATGGGATACGGTTGTCTTTTTGGTTGGACTGTTTTCTGATTAAAAATATGATTTGTGATGGCTTAAAATTGTGAGAAATTATTTGATAATGTGGTGGATTCTGTTGTTAAGATTTTCTAGGTATTAATTAAGTTGATTGAAGAAGAAAAGATGAAAAACAAGTGATTGGCGATAAAAATTAAGGTGCTAGACGTATGAGGCTGTTTTGGAGGCATTTTGGGGAGGTTTTAAACTATAAATAATATGGTACATAAAAGTATGATGCTTTGAAGGTTGTAAAATAATTTATGGAATAAGAGTTAGATTCAATTTATGTCTTTTTATGAGTAAAAGAAACGAGCTTGTCGCTCAATATAATTGTTAAGATTATCGGAGAAACTCATATTGGGTTATATTGTTGTTTTTGCTAGTGTTGGTTATAGTTGTTGTTGTTGGGTTATTGATAGCCCTTAGTGGTCTTTGGGATGTATTAAAAATAGGAGAGTTTCAACCCGATTTTTCTTAAGTCGTGCGACTAGCCAAATACGATGGTACGACATTATATGTTAACGGTAATATCATTTCACTTGTTGTAGATGCAAGACATTGTGTCGAGCTTGGTTGAGTAATAAGGAAGATATCATACAGGTATGTTAAGGCTATCCCTTCTTTCCTTTTGGCATGATCCATATGATACAACGAAACGAGCAAGCACGTAAGCTTCACAAATGATTCTATTGTTAGAAGTACTAGGGTTGCCTATGTTCTTGACTTCTCATATGTCCTTCTATCATATCTTCTGTTCATGAGTCTCATGACATTTTGAGAGATATTATTGACTTACTTCATTATGCATTGTATTCATTTATACATTATATTGATCCATGACCAAATGGCGTTATACGCGTATAGTATATGTATATGGGGTATGGGAAAAGGTTATGGCATTATATACGCACCACCACCTGATCAGTTGGTATATGTTGATAATTTTGCCCACATAGGCCGAGATGATATGATGGGATGCCCTCAGAGGCTTGATGATATTATGTACGCATATACTTATGCATGATATGACATTTACATGCACAGGCATGATATTATAAATGTTTTATGATTCACAAAGCTACTCAGACTTACAGGTTGAGTACTTACTCCATATTTCTTTCATGTATTTTATATACTACTTTTAATTCCTTACATACTTGGTACATTATTTGTATTGACGTCCCTTTTTACCGGGGACGCTGCATTGCATGCCCACAGGTCCTGAGTCCTCCTAGTAGGCTCAGCTCAGCGAAAGGTGTTGATGCACTCCACTTGCTCCGGAGTTGCCTATTTGATCAGTATGATTTGGACATGTATTGACTGGTATGGCGGGACCCTGTCCCGGCCTTTATGATGTTTATGTACTCTTAGAGGCTAGTAGACAGATGTCAGGTATATAGATACTTATATGGCCTTGTCGACCGATGTTTTGAGTTTACAAATGATCATGTCAGCCTTATAGGCCCGTATGTCACATGTATAAGTTTCTATTTTATGTTGGGTCATCCTATGTCTAGTATTCCCTTATGTTTTATTATGATTATCTCATGGCGGCCCTTTTGGCCCATTTACCAATGATAGTATAATAAGAAAGATAAGTTACATTGGTACTCGGTTGAGTAAGGTACCGGGTGCCCGTCGTGGCCCTTCGGTTTGGGTCATGGCAGTTGCACTTCAGACCTTTTGGCCTTAAGTGCATTTGAAGTGCAGTTTTTCACTTCAGACTTATTGGCCTTAAGTGCATGAAAATATTGGTTGCACTTCAAACCTATTTGGCCTTAAGTGCATCTCAAGTGCAATTTTTTCACTTCAGACTACTTTTTCTTTAAATTCGGACTTGATAAGTCTGAAGTTGATCGTGAATGGGTAAGCTTACAAAAAAATTTGCAAAGCGTGTAGAAGTTCAATTGTAATCCAAAATCGGGAGAAATTTAAAAATAGCCAGATTTACAAGTGGTCATTCAAAAATAGCCACGGTTTCAAAAGTAATCGAAATTTAGCCACTTTTATGTAAAGATAAATCTGAACGAAAATACTGTTCATAATCCAAAAAATACTCCAGCATAATATACTGGAGTTCCAGCATAAGTGTACTGGAACTCCAACATATTATAATGGAGTTCCAGCATAAGTATACTTAGACTCCAGCATAATATACTGGAGTTCCAGTATAATATGCTGGAAGTTCATACACACGTGCTCCAATCTCCAGTATATTATGCTGGAACTTTCCGCGTGTTGGAGTTCCAGCATAATATGCTGGAAGTTCATACACAGATGCACCGATCTCCAGTATATTATGTTGTACCGGTCCTTGTTGCAGCAAAATAGTGGCTATTTTTCATTGACTTTACCAACGCTGGCTATTTTAGAATGACCAGTCCGAAAACTGGCTAGCCGTGCTATTTTTACTCCAAGATCGGGTATACATGCAAAAGCCTCGTCCCATATCTAACCATGTAGGTGGCCCAGTTATTAGGCAACTACTAATAAACGAGTGCAATTCAACAATAGCCAGATTTACAAATGGTCGTTCCAAAATAGCCCAGTTTCAAAAGTAATCGAAATTTAGCCACTTTTCATGTAAAGATAAATCTGAGCGAAAATACTGTTTAAGATCCGAAAAATACGCCAGTATATTATGCTGGAGTTCCAACATAAATATACTTGAACTCCAGCATATTATACTGGAGTTCCAAGATAAGTATGCTAGAACTCCATCATAATATGCTGGAGTTCATACACAGGTGCACCGAACTCCAGTATATTATGCTGAACTGGTCTCTGCTGCAGCAAAATAGTGGTTATTTTTTATTGACTTGGTAAACGCTCGCTATTTTTGAATAATCAGTCCGAAAACTGACTATATCGTGCTATTTTAACCTAATAAGCTCCTTATAAACTTATTAGAAGGGAATGTTTAGACAGCACGCTTTGTCAAAATGAATTTAGGACTAAAATTTATGTGTTCTTTTTTTAAGTTTTTTAAATTAATAATTTATATATATTAAATATACTTTCAAAATAAATATAAGATTTGGGCCAAAATTATTGAATTTCGTCAAACCTAAACCGTCAACTATCTGCCCTCTGTTTTGTCATCCGAACCACCAAACTATATAATAATCTTATTTTGGACACGTTTTATTCAGAATCATCCAAGTTTGACCTTGAAATCTCAGAAGTTTGTCAAAAAGCACAAAGATGGATCTCATCTTTTCTCAGTTATGACCTTTAAAACTACATTTGTTTTCAAAATATGTAATTAATTTTGAAAATTGAGTTAAATAAAACGATAGACTATCCAAGTGGCACATTGTTTAGTAACATAACGCAGAGACGGAAATTTGAAGTTAATGGATTCAGGATTCGATTTATACAGATTCTAAATTAGTAATTTGTATATATTCAATAAATTTTTAAAAATAATACAAAGTATGGACCAAAAGTATTGAGTTCAGCCGAAACTCATCCGAAACTTTTACAGACAAATACAATGTACATATACATTCTTAAATTGGAAAGCATGGGCCAATTATTAAGAAAACAAAAATACTCAAGCTTCCTTCTAGTCACATGTAAATTGAAAATTTTTATAGTATATGTTGAACTGATCATCCCTGATTATTTTTTATAAAAATAAGTTTGCCCAGTCAACATCTGGGCTATATTTGCATTATTGCATAAATCATCCCTGATTAAAGAACCCTCATTTCCCCTAAAGAAGAAGTTACCTTACTTAATAAGGATTTTGCTTAATGACCATGTTATTGCATAATTAGTTTATTTTAGCGCTTCTATTCCACTTTTCTCGAATTTATTGCTAGAAGTTCATGGTGAGCTTATTCACTCTTTGTTTTTACTGTTTTAACTTAAAAGTCATTTTTAGTCAACAAATCTCACACGAGAAAATATGTGTTTTTCTGGCACATCATTTTCTTCCCTTATTGTTTTTTAGTATATCTTTTTCACTTACCAATACTCCGAAAAAACAGGGTGAAAATATAAATACAAAAACACGTGAATGGCAAGTTTGTGTATTACATTAACAGCTTTACCCTGTCAACTTCAAGAAAGTAAAATGAGTGATTTTCATACTCGTATATGTGGTCCTGTAACGTAATGTGCTATTAGTCATAGTTTGTGACTTATTCAATGTGTGAACATAAGGATTTGTTGTTGCCACATGTGGAAAGTTGAGGAGACTAAAATAAAGAAGAAATCATTACAAGACAAATATAGATTAGAGAATATTCTTTATTTTGAAAGAGTAATTACGTGGAAATAACAACTGAGACGCACGCACGCTGTTACTCAATTCTAAATCTAAATTTAGTGAGACCATTTCCAGAATTGCAGTTAATAAAGTAATATAATTAAGAGTTGCGCAGATCTGAAAAAATATTATAATATTCATCAAAGAAATAATTAATTAAGAATCCACTGCGCATATATGAATTTATCATATTCATCAAGATAAAAAGGGGTGTATTGTTTAAAAAAGAATTGAATAAAAATATATAGGAACAGAAACAGCAATCTAAAACGAGATGGTTCCAGATCTGATAATACTCCTTTGAAACACTACTGTGATTTGTCATTTTTTCTTTTATCTTTTAATTTATTCTTTCTTATCCTATTTCCTATTTTTTTCATCATAAAAACAAGCACCCTCTTTACATGTGTAGCTGCTGAAGAATATTTATTTGAAAAATTTGAACTCTCTTCCTCTTTCTTTTTTTCCTTCCTTCTATTTTTGTTTTTTTTTTCCTTTTAATTAAGTGTTTTAGTAACAAACCTTTTCATGTTTTTAAC
Organism: Nicotiana attenuata; assembly: GCF_001879085.1. Taxonomy (NCBI): domain Eukaryota; kingdom Viridiplantae; phylum Streptophyta; class Magnoliopsida; order Solanales; family Solanaceae; genus Nicotiana; species Nicotiana attenuata. The sequence continues at coordinate 233,764 of NW_017671630.1, read as the reverse complement.
AAATTTCTCTAACAGTATTATATTGTTTACAGGTCAACTTTGCAGTGGAGCTGATCATCTTTTTATTCCAAAAATTAAAGCTGAATACATCCTCTTCTTGGTTTAACGGATTAGGAAAGAGTAAAGGAATTCATCCACTCCATTAATAGAAAAAGGTGGGGTCAACCAATCTGTTGTTTGTGTTTTAGGACTAAAAAAACATTAAAAGAGAAATTATTTATCAAATATCTAGAAAAATACTCTGAGGTTCTTTACCTAATCGCTTAAGTGTAGTAAGCAGCAGGCCGTTCGTTCTATTATGGAGTTTACTTAAATGGTCACTCAATTATCCCAAATTATCTCCTAAAGTGACTTTTCTTTCGTTGTAACAACAGTTACTGAACTATGTCTATTGCACTCAGAAGGTCACTCAACTAAATTTTTAAATTTTGAATCACCAAATACCTATTTACCCTCTAAATTATAAACATTTATCTTCTTTTTATTTTTTAGACGTTTTAATATTAAGAAAAAAATTTAATTTATTTACACAATTCATAATGAAAGAAAATAAAGGTTGTAAAATATATATTCCATGCACGTAATATAAAAATAATTATTTAAATAAAGGTATTGTTATAATATACATTATATATTCTTGAAAATTATACTCAAATTTATTATTATGTTTCTACCAACTTTCCGACGACACAATTATGTCACCGGAAAGCAGGGGGATTATCTGTATAGGGTAAAATATGCTATGTTAAGTCGTGCATGGAATATATACAATATAATTGAGAATAATATCCAAAAATATATAATATATATTATAAAAATACCTTTATTTAAATAATTATTTTTATATTACGGCATGGAATATATATTTTACAACTTTTATTTTCTTTCATACTGAATTGTGTATATAAATTTTCGAATTTTTGTTGCTAATACTAAAATTATAATTACTAACAATTATTTACTAATTAAATTTTTTACTACGCTCATTAATTTGTTATTCTAGCATTATATATGCTTAAATACTTTTTGAAATTTATAAATAATATTTATTTATTCTATAGGTAAGTCCATAATGTAAATTGAAAAGGAAAAAATCCTAATATTAAAAAGTTTAAAAAAATTGAAAGAAGATAAATATTTATAATTAAAATTGAAAGAAGATAAATATTTATAATTTAGAGGGTAAAATAGGTATTCGGCAATCCAAAATTTGGAAAATCTAGTTGAGTGACCTTCTGTGTGCAATATGCATAGTTCAGTGACTTTGTTGTTACAAACGAAAAAAAAATGACTTTAGGAAATAATTTGGGATGGTTGAGTGACCATTTGAGTAATGGACTCTCGTATTATGCATTGTGTTGAATCCATCCCTTTGCTATTACATGAAAGTGATTTGGTCAACATATCTCACGTCAAAAGAAAAAAAAACATGATTTTCATGGTGCAAGATTCTTATACCCTAACACTTATTCTAGGAGAAATTTAAATGTAACCGGAGGGAGTGTCATTTTCAGAGTAGAATGTTGCAACCCACCTAAATGTTGAAGAATAAATGTGAATAATGACAAAGACACAAGTAATTTCACCGCTCGATTCTTATGTCATGTGAAACCATGTGTAATAAGTAAGAGCAAGCAATTTCAAATAATCATATTGTTACACAAATAGTCGGTCATATTCAATATTTTATTTTTTTTGGCTGGTATATATAGCTTATATATAGTTATACATATGTTATATATGAATTATACATATACAATCAAACGTCTCTATAACAGCCTCGTTTGTTCCGAATATTTTTTTATGGTATAGCGAAATGCTGTTACAAATAACATATATTATATCATAACATGAAAATTGATTTCGGAAAAGTTTGACTTTTACAGTGAAGTGTTGTTATATAAAAATATTGTTATAGAGAAATTTGACTATATTATACATCTGTCGGCTGTGTTTAGTTTAAGAGATCAGGTACGCGGTTATTTGGGCGTTAGTTCAACAATAATTCGTAATCTGACGTGCAGATCCGCATAATCTGATTATCTGAACTTATAGTGCAACAAAACACGTGTGATTGGAAGGAAAGGGCCTTTATGGTCGTTTACATTATTGAATTTTTATTTAAAAAAAAGTATTCTTTTTAGATCACTTATGTTTAAAAAAGAAAGAATTACAAGAAAATACACATGACTTCACACCATAACAAAAAATGGCTCATGTTTTTAAGTTTTATCCCACCTAGCCCACATTGTACATATTTTGAAAGCACTTGTAAATTCAAAATATATGTTTTTACAACAATTGCTTCTAAAAGCTATGAAGTTAATTCTTTGTTCTCACAACTATTGCTTTCACTCTCTCTTCTTCTCACATCTTTTACATATGCTTCAAAGGACCGTGTATTTTCTGCTTCTCCTCTTGTGTCACCTGCTTGCAATGAAAGAAAATTGAAGAGTAGAAGTCCACCATTGAAGATCATTCAAAGCTTTGCTTTTAAAAATGGGTTGTTTTGAATTTGTTAGTTGTTTGGATTGGGTATTGTTCCAATTGATATCAAAAGGAGTACAAAATTTAAATTTGAAGTGATTTGGAGTAGATTTGAGCAAGATTTGAATTAAATTTCAGAAAAGACGCAAGAAAAAAGACGAAGTCAGTTTTTTGTATAATTATGCATAATCTTGTATAATATTGTATATGAGTGTAGAAACACACCTTATACACTGTTATACACTTTTATACACCTTTATACAAGCGTCTGTAGACGAACTTCTTCCACGATTTTCAATTGCAATTCTTATTCAAAACCAGTCCAAATCTCCATTAAATGACTTCAAATTTTATATACAACCTCCTTATACTATTTCTAACAAGTCTAAATAACACCCACTCCAAATTTTTCATAAAATCAAATTCGAAATTTAAACCCACATATTTAAAGCTTGTTAAAAATCTAATTTTCATCACCCAAATGAAGTTGGTTTGTTGAATTAATATTTGAGTCACAATTACTGATTCGAAAAGTAATTTAAAAGCTTGAGGAATCTTTTTTAAAAATTAAATAGTAATTTTGAGAACCTATTGGAGTTGGATGTTGAATCTTAGCCTATTATTTATGGGCTAGTTGGTTGTAAATTGAAATATGGGCTATAAAATTGAAAAGTATGGAGCCCAGTTGTTCTAATGTGAAATTTTCCCTTTAAAAAATAGCTTTCTTATGGTTTCGGGAGAAATTCAAAAATAGCCAGATTTACCACTGGTCGTTGAAAAATAGCCAAGTTTCAAAAGTCATCGAAATTTAGCCACTTTAAATCTGAGCGAAAACACTGTTCAAAATCCGGAAAAATACGCCCGCAAATTTATGCTTGAACTCCCGTAAAATTTGCGGGAGTTCCAGCAAGTATAATTGTCCAGTATAATATACTGGAGTTTGGAGCACTGGTGCTCCAGTCTCCCGCAAATTTTACAGGAGTTAGCAAAGTATACCGGTCCAGCATAATATGCTGGAGTTCGTACACAAATGCACCAGAACTCCCGTATATTATACTGGACCGGTCCCTGTTGCAGCAAAATAGTGGCTATTTTTCATTGACTTGATAAACGCTGGCTATTTTTCATTGACCAGTGTGAAAACTGGCTATACCATGATATTTTAACTTTCTTTATGTGTAAAAACAATTTTTCGTATGTAAGAAAATAACTAGAATTATAAAATTAAAAACAAATTTATAAAGACCCATAAAATCATTTTACTCGTAAAATAGACGCTTGACCCCGAAATAATACTCATTTACTTTCCTAGAAAAGCTCAACTTATGGCAAAATCTACATGAACCCCACTTATTAATTAGTTTTTCCCGAAACCAAAAGTGGCAAACAATTCCTCTGCATTCCCCAAAAAATCTTCTCAATAAGAAAAAGATAATTGCCTTCAACATAAAACAAAAGGGACATAACATAAATGTGAACAGAGGAAATAGTAAATTCAATGTAAACATATCAGTTTCAAAATGGAAAAAGTAGCATAATACGACATAACAGAAGAGGTATATTTGACCAAAGAGCTCGGTTGCAACCAATGTATAGTTAAAATGGAACTCATGCCTAGACGACTAGAGGTAGGGGTGGGCATCGGTCGGTTCGGTTCGGTTATGAATATTATCGATTTAGCATATCAGTTATCGGTTTACAAATTTGATAAATCGATAACCGAACCGATAAGATATCCGTTATCGGGTATCGGTTAATCGGTTATCGATCATTATCGGTTCGATTATCGGTTTACCCGATAAGATAACTCAATCTAGAGTTAAGCAAAAAAAAGAAGAGAATTCACTGGAGTTGAGCAAAAAAGAGAAGAATTCACATATAATATACTAAAGACTTACACTAGGAGTAACTAGTAAGGTCTATGAAGAATGAAGATGAAGCAACTGAAGAGTTCGGTTGAGAACGAATAGTAGAGAATGAACTGAAGCCCTAGCATTTGTATATACTTAAGGGTAAAGTCGTAATTTTATTAATTCTTATTGGGTTATCGGTTAACCCATTAGCAAAATTGGCAAACCAAGGCTCGAACTGATAACCCAATAGTGAAAAAATTATAAACCGTTATCGAACCATTAACACAATAACCCAATACCGATAACCCAATAAACAATTAACGGTTCGGGTTATCGGTTTTACCCGATATATGCCCGGCCCTACCTAGAAGGAGAAAAAAGATACTCCCTCGTGTCCACAATAAATGACCATTTTATCTTTGACACACCAATTAAGGAATTACAAACTCCAAAAGAGAAAAAATGTATTAACTAAATTAACCTTAATTAATTGTTATTGAAATATGTAAATAGGGCAAATTTTGGAAAAATAAATTAATTCCTTCTTGATTATGTAAATGAACACTCATTTTGGACCAAAATAAAAAAATAAAATGGTCACTTATTAGGACCGGAGGGAGTAATAGTACAAATTATTAAATTATTTAATAATTAACTAAGTTGATAGGAAGTAAACCGTTCAATCAATTGATAGTATAAAATCCTATTACATTGTTCCTCTATAAAATTCCTATTACATTGTTACTCTATAATTATACTCCCCTCCATTTCAATTTATGTGAACCTATTTTCTTTTTAGTGCGTGTCAAAAAGAATGATCTCTTTCTTTATTTGGAAACAATTTACTTTTATGCAATGATTTATAGCCACACAAAATATATGTGTCTCATTTTATACTATACGTTCAAAAGTCTTTTTTATTTTCTTAAACTCCATGTCGTAGTACGTTTGTCTTTGCACACGTTTTAGTAGATGCATATATTGAAATGAAGGTCTTCTCCCTTGTGTTTTATTCTCCCACCTAACATAACATAAAAAAATCACAAGTGCACTTGTGGGGCGCGCAGAGGGTGGCAAGACTCTTCAACTTGTTTTCCACAAAGTACTTTTTCAGGCAATCTTTCTCAGCTCTAATAATATTCCTACTTAGCCACCCAATCCCCCAGTCATCAGAAGCTTCTTCTTTCTTTTTGTTTTCTATACCCCTTTTATTCTCTTTTGTGTAACTACCATTTCTTCATCCTCTTCTTCTTATTCACAATTCATTCAAATTCTCCATTCTTGAATTTGGTATCACATTTGCAAATGCTTGAATGGCTGCTAGCTTTAGAGTTTCCGTTTGGTTCGTCTTCTTTTTCCTTCTTTCTTGTTTATGCTTATTCTGTTCAGCAGATGATAGAGTTACAGTTGGAGAGATTCTAAAAGATGGTGATAACATCACTTCTAAAGAAGGGAAGTTTGTGTTGGGGTTCTTTAGTCCTACAGGTTCTAGTAAAAGGTATCTTGGTATATGGTACGCTGATGTAGTAACAGTACAGACAGTTGTTTGGGTTGCCAATAGGCACAAGCCTGTCCCTGATAAAAATGGTACTTTTTCAATTGACCAAATTGGGAATTTGGTTGTTAAAAATGGACATGGAGATTTACTGTGGTGGAGTAATGTTACTGTAGCGACCAAAAACTCTACGGCTTGTCTGCTGGACAATGGCAATCTTGTCATCCTTAACTATGACAGGAATGCTGCGAGGTTAAATGCGGAATTGTGGCAAAGCTTCTTGCATCCTACAGACACCTTTTTACCAGAGATGAAAGTTTTCATGGAAAGACAAGGTAAAGAGCGTAAAGTTTTCAGTAGTTGGACAAATGAGAGTGATCCTTCACCTGGAAGGTACTCATTGGGGGTTGATCCTCGTGGAGCACCTCAAATAGTTATCTGGGGTGGACCGAATAGACGCTGGAGAAGTGGACATTTTGATGGAGTGGAATTCTCTGGTGTTCCTAATGTGACTAGATCTACATTATTTTCTGGTTTCAAAATTAACAACGAGGATGGTAGGTCGTACTTCACTTACACTGCTCCGGACACATCTTTTTTGGTGAGGTTCCAGATTACTGTGATTGGAAATGAGCTGCAACAGAGGTGGGACGAAGACAAGGAGCAATGGAGCATGTTACAATCTAGGCCATCGGGTGGTTGTGACCTGTATAACTTTTGTGGGAATTTCGCGGAATGTCATGAACAAGTATGCCTTTGTGTAGAAGGATTTGTACCACGTGTTGAGGAGCAATGGCATGCTGGGAACCGGACAGGAGGATGTATTAGGAGGACAGAATTGGAATGCAGGAAAAGTAGCAGTGTTCCGAGGAATGATAGTGCAAAAGATGATGGATTCTTGGCTGTTCACAGAGTTAAATTGCCTGATTATGCAGATATTATTGCAGATGCACAAAACACAGACGCGTGCAAAACCAAGTGCCTGAACAATTGTTCCTGTAATGCTTATGCTTTTGTCAAAGGAATCAATTGCATGGTATGGACTGGAGATTTAGTTGATATAGAGCAGTTTGAGGAAGGTGGAAACACTCTATATGTTCGCCTTGATCCTTCTGAATTTGGTAAGCACATTACTTTCTGCTGAATTTTTTACTCGTGCAATCATACAAATTTAAATCCATGCTTTAGTACAAAGAGTGACTCTTGTTTGTTTTCATTAGTAGCAAGATCAGCATTTTAAGCAGATACATCTTTTTCGTCCTCGTGTTTGAAGAATGATTACCCTTTCTATTTCTTGATTTTCTCCTTTGAATATCTTTTGAAACAGGTAAGAAAAACAGGAACATCATAATTATTGTAATATCAGTTCTAGTAGCTCTGGCTTTGGTTGTTATGGTGGCTGTTTGGCTAGTATGTAGGTACAGGGCCAGAAAACGAGGTAAATTTTGATGGAGCAACCTTTCTGATTTGGCTAGTTGCATATATTATGTGATCCATGTTGTACTTATAACTTTGACTTCCAATTCTCAGAATCCAAGAGGATGAATGAAATTCCCAAAAACCATCTTGTTAGGAGTGGAGAGTTCTCCGCTGACTTATATGGACCGGGCGACCTCAATGCTGAAGGGCATCAAGGAAATGGTTCAGAATTAGCATTTTTCAGCTTCAGCATGGTGGCCACAGCTACTGACGACTTTTGTCTTGCAAACAAGCTTGGGCAAGGGGGTTTTGGCCCCGTTTACAAGGTAAATTTTCAATCTTGATGGATTATTCTGTGTCAATTAGGACGTATATGGCCTTGTGTTGGACTGAAGATAAGTTTTTTTTCTTCCTCTCCTTAGGGAAGGTTACCTTGTGGTCAAGAAGTTGCTGTAAAGAGGCTTTCACAAAAGTCTGGACAAGGGGATGAGGAGTTCAAGAATGAGATCACTCTAATAGCAAAATTACAACACAGAAATCTTGTTAGGCTTTTGGGTTGCTGCATAGAAGGAGAAGAAAAAATTCTGCTTTATGAGTACATGCCCAACAAAAGCTTAGATACATTTTTATTTGGTAAGTTCCTGAAATTCTATCAAAAAAATTGCTTATGCTTCCTTATATTTACTATAGCAACACATCTCATTGAGACAGATCACTAACAATTGTAATGGCTGTTAAACTTTGGCAGACCCTGCTAGGAAATCCCAGTTAGACTGGAGAAAACGCTTCAGCATTATCGAAGGGATTGCCCGAGGGCTACTATATCTCCATAGAGATTCAAGACTTAGGATAATCCATAGGGATCTAAAGGCTAGTAACATTTTGTTGGATGAAGAGATGAACCCAAAAATTTCAGACTTTGGCATGGCCAGAATATTTGGAGGAAACCAAAATGAAGCAAATACAAACAGAGTTGTAGGCACATAGTAAGTATCATTTTATTTTAGGTCTTTTAAGAGACTCTAATTTCCATTTTCTTGTTCCTGGAGCTAAATCCATTTCATTTCTTGTTGCTAAATACAGTGGATATATGGCTCCTGAGTATGCAATGGAAGGTCTGTTCTCTGGCAAGTCTGATGTCTACAGCTTCGGCATACTATTGCTTGAGATTATATGTGGGCGTAGAAATACAAGCTTTCGGTCGGATGAGCATTCAGGCATTATTGGATATGTAAGTCTGAATAGTTTTCTCCACTATTTCAATATTTTTAGTCCAGAACAGGCTGTCCGAATAATGGGGCTAATTTTCTTGTGTAATTGAGCAATGACAGAGTGGTCATCTTTCTCATATTTTTCTGGTGGAAAATATTTCAGGCATGGGAGAAGTGGGACGAAGGTAGACCAATGGACCTAGTAGATCGTTCAATATGGGATGGATGTCAGCATGATGAAGCGTTGAGATGTATACACTTGGCAATGCTTTGTGTTCAGGACTTGGCTGTTCACAGGCCAAACATGTCTTCTGTAGTTTTGATGTTGGAAACTGACAATATGAGATTGCCCTTGCCTAGGCAACCCACTTATACCTCAATAAGAAGATCTGTTGATGAAGATATGTGGCGTGGGAATCAGGATTTGCCATCCTCAAACAATGTCACAATCAGTGTACTAATAGGTAGATGATTGTTTGATGCTTGATCTTTCTTACATATTTGCTTCATTTGAAGAGAATAGGATCAAGTAATGTAACTTTTTTCATGTTATACTTGGAAATATGTTCATAATTTTGGGTTAGCTAGGTATACTTTATCAGACCATGTATACAGTAGATGGTTCAGCACTTTAAGCTGAAAGAGATATATGTCACAACTGTTCAATCAGTATATATGAAGTTTTTGAATTTGGGTAATTCCTTTCCTACAGTCTCATGACTTGAACTCACAACCTACTGGCTAGGGGTGGAGGTGCTATACAAATAAAGGAGGTCTTACTTGTCCCTCCCAGTTACTTAAAATGAAGCATTTCAATCAGTCAGTTAAACAGAAATCCTTCAAGGGAAATAATTACATGTACTGATGGAGGATCACGCTTTAACTTCCATTATCTTTAATTTACTTGTAACAGAGAAATTTTTCATTATGAAACAGATTTTGGCCATCTCTGTCATTTCAAGAAACCATTTTGCAGTTTTTCTAGAGCCTGAGAAGTACTCTCTTGGTACACAAGCAACAGTTATTACCAGATTGCAGAGATGGAACTACACAAAGGGGTTTGGCTTGTGCTCCATTTGAGACAGAAGGGAAATGGAATTGTTCATTTTGTGGTAGTTCCGTGGTTATGCATCGTTAGTTGATATACGAAACTCAAAAATAGAAGAAATCTCCAACTCTATGGCCTATGGGTGTTCATAAAGGGAATAATCTATTGTACCTGATATATTTCTTGTAGAACCATACAAAGGTGAGCTTTGTCAATTTCAAACTTCACCATCAAATTAAATTTGAAGACGGGGAATCAGGATAGCTCACTAGGTATGCTACTCAAACCTTCACCGTCTAGGTCGGAGTTTGATTCCCATGATTCCATCTAGTAATCCACTGTCCCATTTCCTCAAAAAGAAAATTAAATAAGAAGATGTATGTTTCAACTAAACTAAATTAGTAATGGATGTTGATTCCAAATTAAATATACAGACGATCATCCAAGCTTTTCAGATGTAGATTCCAAACAACTTTGTGCACCTTGAACAATAAATAAGCACCAACAGTAGCCTTTTTCATAATACATCAAACTAGGATAATTTTATGAACTATATAATTTTAAGGATATACATTTCATAACTCCTCTAACGAAAAGAAACTAATGGCAGGACATACCTGGGAAACACGGGAGCTTTTATCGAAGGGATTAGAATGCCTAAATAGTTTAGCTCCAGGAATACCTCTGGCACAAGGTTGGCAAATAAATGAACTAGAAATAAAAGAAAATGACATGGCCAAAATGGTAGACCTGCATTTTTCTGTTTCTGATGTTCAGATGGATCATTATATCAAAATGATATTACCTTCACTCAATCTCAACAACTATCCATAAATGACAGCTTTTTTCTCAGCTCGGCCAAAATACATTTTAGATAACCGAGAAATCCGGCAATAGTACAAAATAATGGGTCTGTCTCTCTGCCCTTCTCCACTTAACTCATACGACTAGACCAAAAGTTTGGGGCCAGCTTGGCCAAAATATTTGATGTTGGGCATCTTCATTCCAGGTAATTTAAGCAGACTATATATTGGGATGTGGTACAAGAATATTCCTGGTAGGAAGAGTTGAGAATAACCGTATGAGAACAGAGTAATAATCAATTAAACATAACTGTAGGGCAAATCGTGCTAAAGAGGCTCAACTGCTTCAGTGAAAACGAGTATAGCCCTTTAGAATGACTGCTTCAAATAATATGGCGGCCAAGGCTTGTGCTTCGTTCAGAACGGCAAAACTCCAACTTCAACACTATCTTTCCCTAAAAAAACCCTTTCCATCTTACTGCTCAATTTTCCTCTTCCCAGAAGAATACGACCCAATTGGTGAATTGGAGTTTGTTTTATGCATTACTCTTGGCAATTTGTCACATACTTTGTATGATTGAACAAAAGATCAATAATTTGCCACTCATTCCAAAAAGAGTGACAGTATTATTATTTGGAGAGTGAAACAAAATTGTCAAATGTTTTTAAAAAATATTTTCATTATAGTAATTTATAATGCCTTTTTATTTACATACATATATATATTTTAAATATACGGAGAACACATAAAAAAAATTAAAGTGAGTTGATTTTCATACCCAAATCCCGCTATTCTTTTTAAGACGAGAACAGTGTATCAGATCTGAAATCTATAGGAAGAGTGTTGTATATACTAGTAGAGTTGGTCTTTAGGGACTTGATGAGCTAGAAGGGAGAAATTAACTCCTGCTGTATTCAGGTCAGTCTATTTCCTATTGTTTTCTTATTTTAAAAAAAGTTGCTGTTTTTATGAATCACCTTTATTCCCAGATATGGACTTTAGTCTTCAGTCCAAAATTAGCTCTCGATAAAGTAACACAAGTTATAGTGACTTCTCACCCTCTTACCATATGCTTACGGCTAAATACAGGGAAAAGTTTAAATTTGACTTCAAATACTCATTCTTATCTAAGGGGGAAAACAACAAAGCACAGTCCAAAAATCTTTTGAATAGTTTTTTGGATAGTCTGATAGACTTGATACTTCTTTTTTATATAACAATATTACTCACCATGTTTGAATTACTTGGAGAATTACAGCTATATTTATTCTTGTTTTTAGTCCCTTTATTTGGTTATTGTTAATTGAGCTGTCTCTCTTTTAAGTGTCCCCTGATGTTTGTTATGATAGGAGTTCTTCAATTAAGAAAATGGGATTCAGACAAGCTTGGAATTTTTTTTTGATCTCTCTTCTTTCTGACTGTATCATTCAATCATATTCCTGTAATGCCTCAGACACCATTCTACAATCCCAAAAACTCTTTGTAGGGGAAACTTTAACCTCTGCTGGTCAGGTTTTTGAATTGGGATTCTTCACTCCTGCCAATTCTAGTAAACGGTACCTGGGGATATGGTTTAATAATATCCCTCCTCTTAAAGTTGTATGGGTCGCAAACAGAGAAAGTCCACTGAAAGTTTCTGATTCCGCTGCGAGTCTATCAATTAGCAAAAATGGAAACTTGGTGCTTCTTGATGGTGTACAGAATGTTATCTGGTCAAGCAATGTGTCTGTCCCAACTAATAACACAGTTGAAGTTGTTCTCCTGGACAGTGGGAATTTGGTGCTTAAAGATAATATCTCAGGACAATGCTTCTTTGAGAGTTTCGATTATCCTTGTGATACCTTCTTGCCTGGAATGAAAATAGGTTTCAACAGGATAACTGGGGAGAGATGGCTCTTATCTTCTTGGCACAAGGAAAATGACCCCTCACCTGGAAATTTTTCTATTGGAATCTCGGAGCAACTTCCTCCTCAGTTTTTCATATGGAACAAATCTACTCCCTACTACAGAACCGGAGAGTGGAATGGACTGAAGTTCATTGGTTTGCCCTATATTGATTCAGCAGCCTATATAGTTCAGTTTGTCTTTCAGCAAGATTTTCAACAGGGAACTGCATATTTCACCTTTCTTCCAAATACTTCATTTCTAATTTTCGTGGAACTTCAGTCAACAGGATCTGTTCAAGTTGTTCAGTGGACCGATGGGGCTCCAGCTTGGGAAGTCTATGCTAAGATGGTACATGCACCATGTGATATATATAACAGTTGTGGACCTTCAGCAATCTGCAGCAAGAACAAATTCCCAACTTGCAGCTGCTTAAGAGGATTTGTGCCACGGTCTAGTGACGAGTGGAGCAGAGGGAACTGGACAGGTGGTTGTGTGAGGCGAACTAAATTACTATGTCAGCTAAAGGGAAATAGCACGTCTCCAGGGGTTGGACAGCAGGACGGTTTTTTGAAGTTTAGTGGACTAAAACTGCCTGATCTTGCTGCTATTTTTCGCCTTGATAGTGCTAGTGAATGTGAAAGGTTATGTTTGAACAATTGCTCTTGCACTGCTTATGCTTATGTGGCAGGAATTAGGTGTATGGTGTGGTCTGGAGATCTTTTAGATATGCAGGATTACTCATATTCTGGGGAAGATCTTTTCCTTCGGCTTGCTTACTCAGAATTAGGTAACTGTTACATTAGTTTTACACTAACTTTATGATGTAATCCATCTACTGCAATAGCTTATTGAAATGTCGTTCAGTTTTTCCAGGTACGCGGAAGGTTAAAAGAGCACTAATCATATGTTCTGCAGTATTTTCCAGTCTCTTTTTGGGGATTGCTTTATATTGTTTACTCAAAAATAAGGCTTATCAAACAGGTAATGATATATGTCCTCCTAACGTGAATAAGAAAAAAATGCTTTTGACAAATGAAACTACCTTGATAGGTTTGTTGACACAGCTATGCAGCGAACGTCTAGCCTGATCTTTAATTATTTGCTTCCTTTAACAGGACAAAAAAGAAAAGGAACCATAAGTTTTCGTATAGGTGATTCATGCAACATTTCAAAAGAATACGCACTGGAAAGTGTCTGGGTTGGCAATTTAAAGAAAGAAGATCCGATTGAGCTTCCACTAATTGAATTTGAGCTAATTGCAGCTGCAACAAACAACTTCAAAGTAGACAACAAACTTGGGGAAGGAGGATTTGGCCCTGTTTTCAAGGTAACTACACTTTTCCTCAAGCACTTAACCTAATATCGTGGTCAAATACACAAAAGTCCATCGCGGAACTTGCACTATAAGGGATTTGATTACTGAAATTATGAATTGTCCAACTTCTTTTACCCCTTTATTTTTTTTCTTTTGAGGGAGCTGGAGGGGTTTGTAAAGTAAGTTTTCTGATCATTTGACTTTTAATGGGCTGACCTTGCATAGGGAAAGCTAAAAGGTGGACAAGAAATAGCAGTGAAAAGACTTTCTAATCGAACAGGGCAAGGTATAGAGGAGTTCAAGAATGAAGTCGTATTAATATCAAAACTCCAGCACAGGAATCTTGTACGACTCCTGGGATGCTGCATTGAAGGGGAAGAACTTCTTATAATTTATGAGTACATGCCAAACAGAAGCTTGGATAAATTTCTCTTTGGTATGGCTGCCCTTGTTTTTCTCTCTTCCATCTCTTAGAGTCAGAACAAAGCTTGCGTATTGCTACATTAATCCTAAAACATTGCCTCCAGATGCTCCTAAAATATATATAGTTGCTATCATGTTCAACTAGTCCAAGGCATTCTTATTGGTGATACTTATTTAACTCTTTAATGATCAGATACATCACAGAAAGAACTGCTAGATTGGCCTAAACGGTTCAACATCATTCAAGGTGTTGCTAGGGGGCTACTATATCTACATCGAGATTCCTGTCTGAATATTATCCACCGTGATCTGAAAGTAAGCAATATCCTTTTGGATGAAGAGATGAATCCAAAAATTTCAGACTTTGGTTTAGCAAGAACGTTTCAGAAGCAGCAGCAGCTTGTGCATACTCACCGAGTAGCTGGAACATAGTAAGCAACCTTATTTCCGTACTTCTCAATTGATAGAAATTCAGGACCTCCGATTAACGTATAATCAAGAAGTAAAAATTATTGGTAGCCTCACCTGATACCTGTACAATCCAAATTTGCATCATAAAACATCTGTTGTTTTTGATTTACTTTTGAAAGTACTAATGTTTTTGTCCAATAAATGCAGTGGATACATGTCTCCTGAATATGCTCTGAGGGGAGTATTCTCTGAGAAATCTGACGTCTTCAGCTTCGGAGTCTTGCTATTAGAAATCATAAGTGGCAAGAAAAATTCAAGTTTCCATTACGTTGAAGAGAATCTTAACCTTCTCAATTATGTTAGTACACTCTTTCTCTGATGCTCCATTACTATTTGATCAACTTCACTAATTTTTTTGTATTGAACCTCATGACAGTGTATACAACTATTGCAGGCATGGAAATTGTGGAGTGAAGAAAGGGGATTAGACTTCATGGATGGGACATTGATCAACTCATTTTCTCCCGAAGAGATAACGCGATGCTTACATGTTGGTCTTGTCTGTGTTCAAGAATGTCCTAGGCATCGTCCTACAATGGCAGCCATAATTCTCATGTTAAACAGTGAAATGAAATGCGCAACTCCTAAACAACCTACATTTAAGTTTGAAACATATTTGGATCTTGGAGGTTCAGCAAAAGATAATGACAAATGTTCCGTTAATGAGTTTAGTGCATCGTTGTCTCAAGGATAGAACATGTCAATGTACATTCTTAAAAGTTGTAAGTCAAGTACAGAAATCCAGTCATTAGCCTCCTGATGATGTTTAGTATCCCTCACAATTTGTAAATGAACCATTCCAGGGGATGTAATTCTTTTCTAAACCCAATTTTCTACAGGGTCCATCTTTACTGGTTAACATTATTTTTGTGATACCCAAAAGGTCATTACTTGTTTTAGAAACAAATTCAGTGTTCCGAGGCCTAAAAACCTCCTTTTTACCTCACCTCGATTTGCGTGCGTGTTCCGGACCTATATCCGGAAAGCCTTCTATGTGAAATTATGAGAAATAGAAATTTCTAGAGTTAAAATTTGATTATGGTTGACTTTGGTCAACATTTTGAGCAAACGGACCAGGATACGTGTTCCGACGATTCCGCAGTAAAATATGGGACTTGGACGTATGCCCGGAAATGAATTCCGATGTCCCAAGCCTTAGAAATCAATTTTGTGAAAGAAATTATTCTGCTGAATTATCTAAGAAATGAAGAAAAGAATTAATGCTTGAAACCATTGGTATCGGGCCTGTATTTTGGTTCGGCAGCCCGGTACAAACTTGTTATAGTATTTAAATGATAACTGTGAAATTTGGTAAAAAATGGAGTTTATTTGACGTGAGTTGGACTTCCGGTTGTAGAGTTATGAACTTTAAGTGTTCTTGATGAAAATGATGAGTTTTGAGGTTTAATTCATGGTTTTACATGTTATTTTGATGATGTGATCGCACGAGTAGGTCCATATGATGTTTTTGAGTTAGTATGCATATTTGGTTTGGAGTCCCAAGGGCTCGGGTGAGTTTCAGATAGGTTCCGGGATGTTTTAGACTTAAAAACATAAATGTTGCAGGAGCAGAGAAGTTGCAATCTCTGAACCCGCCTTTGCGGCCGCAAAAGATTTCGTGCGGTCTGCGGTGGGGACTTTGCGGCCACACTCGATTTTGTGTGGTCCGCGATGAGGAAGAATCTGCAGGTTCACTGGTCTGACTTCGGAAGCCTATATCTTTTGATCTACAAGGAATTTTGAGATGATTCAAAAACAAAAGTTGTAGCCCTTCGTGTTTAGTTTCTATTAAAGTAAAGAAATCACAATTTGGACATCTGTAGAGAAAGTTATGGCCAAAATACTAAAGCATATCACTGCAGTCAACATTCTCCGTGGTGATCTCTGCGGCCGCAATCCTTTTTGTGCGGTCCGCGGAGAGGGGCTGAGAGGAGTATATTTAAACGAGACTTTCAGTTATTTTGTACATTTCAAAACCCCAACAACGTAAGAGGCAATTTTCCGAACACTCTTTCTTCTCCAAAACATTAGTAAGTAATTTCTAACACATTTTCTTTACTCCTTAACTTTTTTTTTTACAAGATTTCATCCTAGAATCTAGGGTTTCATGGTGGAATTGGGAATTTTGGTGACGAGTATCTATACGTTGGTGTCAAGCATGCCCGTGAGTCTTATGTTATGATTAATGTGACTCCATTTGTATTGTTCATGTTTAATGTGATGATTGCTATTGTTGAGCAAGGTTTGTGGAAAGAATATTGGTATTTGAACAGTGAAGAGCGTTGGCTCAAGTATTAAAGTGATTTGTGGAAGCATAATTGGCAATCGAACCTTATAGAGCATTGGCTCGAATAGTGAATCGAGATGTGAAGTAAATGTGAAAAAGAGAAGAGGACTATGGTATCGTTCCCTTGCCGGGACGTTGTTACTTTTAATATTGTTCCCTTACCGCGATGTTGTTGCTTTTAATATTGTTCCCTTACCGGAATGTTGTTGTTTTTTATATTGTTCCCTTGCCGGAATTTTATTGTGATTTCCTTTATTTACTTGCCCTTATGATTTTGTGATTGTTGTTTGGGTGAGGAAGAGTGTAAGGCACGAAGGGTGATGCCGTGCATTGCTTTTGGTGAGAGAGTGTTAAAGCACGAAGGGTGATGCCGTGCCGCACGATGTACCATTCCGCGCCTTTATACGAGTGATTATGTGAGGTAAAAGCACGAAGGGTGATGCCGTGCACTTATCCTTGCTTTTCCTGATTTTACTGGTAATTGAGTTATGGTATTCTTTACGCTTATTTACTGATTTTCTGTTGTTACTTGATTTTATCGTGATGTTACTGATTCCCTACCCAAATTGCTTTGTGATTGTTGCTTGGGTGAGGAAGAGTGTAAAGCACGAAGGGTTATGCCGTGCATTGTTTTTGGTGAGAGACTGTTAAAGCACGAAGGGTGATGCCATGCATTGTTTTGGTGAGAGAGTGTTAAAGCACGAAGGGTGATGCCGTGCACTCGTCATTGATTTCCTGATTTTTACTGATAATTGAGTTATGGTTTCTCTACATTTAATTGTTGGTTTCCTTTTGATACTTGTTGTGCCTCGCAGCATGATTCCCCCTTCCTATCTTCAATTGAACTGTGGTGATCCTTATATTTATTCGTTGTTCTTCTGTTATTATTCGATGTCCCCGCAGCATGTTTCCCCCTCCCATCCTTAGTTGTACATTTCTACTTGTATTGTTCCGCTGTGTATGATTTAACTGCAAAGGCTTATTTGGTAGTCTGGTCCTAGCCTCGTCACTACTTTGCCGAGGTTAGGCTAGGCATTCACCGGCACATGGGGTCGGTTGTGCTGATACTACACTCTGCACTCTTTGTGAAGATCCTAGTGCTATAGCTTTCGGACCGCAGTGAGATTGCTGTTTCGCATTCATCAGGCGACCCGAGGTAGTCCCGCAGGCGTCCGCAGGCCTTGGCGCCTCCTCCTAGCTATTATTCCTGTTTCTTTCTTGTATTTCCAGAGACAGTGTTGTATTATTTCTTTTTGACCTTTATTTGTAGTACTCTTAGACAGTCTGTGAAGTTGTGACACCAGTCTTGGGTAGATGTTATGGATGGATATTGGTAGCATTATTAAAACTTGAAATCTAGTCTTCCGCCTATTAAATTATGTTGTTTATTAATTGTTGGTTCTAAATTGTTACTGGATTAAAAATGAAAATAAGGTAAATAAATCAATTGGTTGGCTTGCCTAGCTTTCACTAGTAGGCGCCATCACGACTCCCGAGGGTGGGAAATCCGGGTCGTGAAAAGTTGGTATCAGAGCTCTAGGTTACATAGGTCTCACAATTCACGGACAAGCTTAGTGGAGTGTGAGGGATCGGTACAGAGACGTCAGTATTTATCCCCTAGAGGCTACAGATTTAGGAAAAACTTCACATCTATTCTTTCCTGTCGTGCGACTTGATTTCTCAATGCTAGTTGAACTTCCACTCTTGTTCTTTCACGAATGGCGAGGTCACGTACCGCTTCTTCGGCGAGCAGCAGCACAGACCGGTGATAGATCAGCTACGTCTTCGGAGACTTGGTAGAGAGATTATTGTTTGGCTAGACTAGTTGGATCACCAGCTTTGTCTTGGGATCAGTTTTCTCAGCTGCTTTTGGAGAATTTTCTTCCCACTGAGAGAGAGAGAGTGTGTGAGGAGGTTCATTGAGGGACTCATTCAGGCCGCCAGGGTCAGCAGCCGAGGGCTTGTTATACTTGTGGTGAAATGGGTCACATTGCTAGATTTTGCCCTCGGGCATCGAGCAGCTCTCAGCATCAGGGTTCCCGTGCCATAGTTCAGGCAGCGAGTGTTTCACAGCCCGCTCAGCCAGCTAGAGGTGGAGGTAGAGGTCTTAGAGGTGGAGGTCAGGCCGCTAGAGGTGGAGGCCAGCCAGCAATAGGCCGTCCCATAGATGTAGTTCAGAGTGGTGGGGGCCAGCCCCGATGTTATGCTCTTCCAGCCAGGCCTGAGGCTGAGGCTTCCAATACAGTTATCACAGGTATTGTTCTGGTTTGTAGTAGAGATGCTTCAGTGCTATTTGATCCAAGGTCTACACACTCTTATGTGTCATCTTATTTTGCGCCGTATCTGGTTATGCCTAGTGATTCTTTGAGTGCTCCTATTTATATGTCTACACCGGTGGGTGACTCTATTGTGGTAGATCGTGTTCATTGTTCTTGCGTAGTTGTAATTGGGGGTCTTGAGACCTGATAAATGATGAAAAGTGCATATTTTTGAGTATATTTGCATATTAATTCTTGTGTGTGTCGCGGGAGATTACATGATTTTCAAAGTGAAATATACTCATTATGTGTTTCTTATATGTAGGAACGAGTTTGGATGATAAATGATCAAAAGATGACAATTCGACACAAAAAGAAGAAATTAAAGGAGTAGGAGCTCGTCTATTCTCGTGCGTGGCACGAAGTCGGACGAGAAAAAGGAGAAAGTTAAGGCACAAAACAGCGAAGCGAAGCAAAGGCACGGAGCGCTTCGCGAAATGAAAGAATTTCAAAAGCTGGATCCGCGTCAAAGTCCGCGTCTAGACGCGAAGGCAAATGCGGATCCGCGTCAAAGTCCGCGTCTAGATGCGAAGGCATACGCAGATTCCAGCTCTTACAACCGAAGTTGGATTGAAGAATTCCGCCCCTCATCAACCCTAGGTCATATAAATACATCCTAAAACACCACTTTGAAGAGAGAGACACTACTTTAGGGTTAGACAACACCCTTGGAGGCAAGAACATTCTAGGAGCAAGGAGGAATTCAACTACGAGTTTTTCCTTTTCTTCTTCCTATTTTATTGTTGGTTATGAATTGGAGTATTGTGTTTTCACATACTTTTATGAAAAGCTAGTTCGTTTTCTGGGGTTTTGATGGAACCTTTTGGGGATGAATTGGTTGTTATATTAATATAGTTTTGAGTTAGTTGTTAATCTCTATTTGTTCAACTACGTTTTGATTTTGGTTAATTGAAAGGATCCTCAATTAGCCGTTCCTATTTATTATGTATCTGCTTGAGAGAGAGTGCATATTTAGGTATTTGTTTGAACAACATCATTCCCGGAGTATATGCGAGAGTCATAACCGAGGGTTTAGAGGTTGGATTAGAGATAAGGATACCTCGGGTGCGATCTAAGCGAACTGTAATGTGAATCTAGCTAGCGTAGCTTGAGAGAGTGTGTCTAGTAAATTATCATAATTTCTTGAGAGAGATTATAATAGATGGAGAGTTCATGATTGATAGAGGCAACTAAGTCAAAGCTATAAAAAACATACAATTAATGAAATCAATAATTGGGGAAATCATAACTCTTGACCTCCTTAATTTAGTCTCCAAACCTTTGTCTCGTTAGTTGATAATTTTACCGTTTTATAGTATTTGTTGGTTAATTAGTTAGATATAAAAATCTTAATATTATAATTTAGAAATTGTTCAAACTTGTCTTCTTTGTGATATTGAACAATTGCAACGAAACCTTTGTTTTTTGTGGGATTCGACTCCGGACTTTTAGACCGGATTATATTTGCAGCGACCGCTTATTCTTTTTTAGGACTAGAGTTGGGCGTGATCAAATTTTGGCGCCGTTGCCGGGGAACTAACAGTGTAGTTGTAGCTGTATATATTGCTAGGTTACGAGTTTGAACTTTTATTTTGTTTTCTTTTGTTTTGTTTTTTTTTTTTTTGCATTTTTTTATAACTATCGATTTGAGAAACATGGCATCTTGGAATTATTGGAATTTAGGTGTAGATAATTCTACTATTGATCTCCATACATATTGTGAAGGAAATCACCCGTGGCAAAATTTTCAAAACATTCCTAAGAGCGAGTTATGTGCACCAACTCAATCTTATTTGTGGAATGTGTGTGATGTGTATGGTGGTAAAAATGGGCACCTTCATGGTTGTGCTTATATTTCTTATTTTCCCCCAACCCCTTACTATGATGGTTCTACCTTTTTTGTGAAGTTAATAGGAACAAAGAACCTGGGAATGCGGACTTGAAGGAGATCAAGGATATGCTAAAGTGCCTTCTGGAACAAAACAATGAGAAACAATTGCACATAGAAAGGCAAGAGGCAACTATTCGCAAGTTGGAGGCTCAATTGAGTCAAGTGGTTGGAGCTTTTAATGCTCAACAAGCCAATATTGAGGATAGCAGCCAAGAAGAGCATGAATTTGAGGTGTTAATTGGGGAGGTCAGAGTAGAACATCAACAACCTAGCCAACCACAATTTGAGGATGTCAATGTTGAAGAAGTGAGACTAGAGCCAGCCAAGGACTTTGAGGATATAAATTTTGTTGACTCTAGTATCACTGATGTTGAGGATGTTGAGAGTCCTGAAGTTCATGTGTTTGAGCGCGTTGGTCCACACTCCAAGCATTTTTCGACATTATGTTTGGATGATGATATGGAAATAGAGTCATCTGAACCAATCGAAGAGTCAAGAAATGAGGAACAAGGTGCATATATTCTGGAATTCTTCTTGCCAGAAAGTCAGGATTACATACCTCATACAAAGGCCAAGGAATGCAGAATACTGCATTATTTCCTTGGGCCAGTTAGATTCGTTCCACCGCCCCATGACCATAATCATAAGCTTGAATCGAAACTTGGGGTTCAATTTATAAGCTCGAGGTGGAGGCAAAAAGTGGTTCGCGTCGTGCCGCGACGTTAAATCAAGCGCTTGTTGGGAGGCAACCCAGCTTTATTGCTTTCTTTTATTTATTTTTTATTTTTTTTAATTGTATTATTTTTGTAGTGTCAATTTTTTTTATTCTTTAGGAGCATGAAAAGCAAAGGTATTGGAAGGATGCAACAACAAATCAAATGGTTAGAACTAAGTGTGAGGTACCCGCACGAAGGACCAAGCCTGGGAGAAGTCTGAGTACCCCATGAACTGCTAGTGCTTCGGCCTTTGGCCTACCGGGGAGTTTCTCTTACCCTCTTATGGTTATGCTGTGCATTGGGGATAATGCACAATTTTAAGTGTGGGGTGATGAGATTGTCTGGGTGACTTTTCATACTACTTTAGCTGTATTAGTTTAATTAAATAGTATTTTTTTTTTAAAAAGATTGGAATTTTCCGGACGATGGATCTATTAGATAATTTTCTTGAGGGATTTAAGTCTAAAAAAAAAAATTTTTTAGGTAGTGTAGCAATTCCCCCTTGGTTTTTCTTTAAACCACGGTTCTTTTCCAAGGGTTTTATTTGAACCGGGTATAGTTAGTTTTTTTTAGGAATAGGAGCTATTGTGTTGTGTTTTGAATTGAAGCAATATCTCTTGACTTGGTTATGCCTTGAGAATAGTAAGTACTTTGGCTGTGACGCTTAGGCTCAGTTTTTGACTCTTGTATAAGTACCTTAAATTGTATGATCTTAACTTTGCTTAACTGCTTTGACTAGAGTGTCTTGATGAAACCAATCCTGAGTGAATTATGTGCCATATGTGTGTAAGGATTTGTTATATTCTGTGCATTGCATTTGATGCCTAGAACTTGCCCGGTGTGTTTGCAAAGCGAAATAGTAGTTTTATTCAGTCTAGGAAGTGATATAGGCATTTCTTTGTTGAGCCAGATATGTATATTTTACCCGCCTAATTGTTATGTATTGTAGTTAACCCCTTTGAGCCTGTAATCCTGTTTCTTTGGCAACCACATTACAAGTCTTACTCAATTGTTTGAATGGACTATCTATTTGAACCTTTTAACCTCTCATAAGCACTTGAATTGTGATGATTTATGTAAAAGTTAAAGTGTGGGGTGGTTGGTTTGGCTTTTGAGTGGAACTAATGAAACCAGGAGAAAGGTGTACTGTTTTGAACAAGTAAGAGCCACTTGAATTGGAAAAAAAAATATAGTTGTATTGCTGTGAAAAAAAGAAGTATTTCTTCAATAAGTTGTGACTCTTGCTTTAATTGTGCTTAAAGAAGTATGGGGTATTATACATTGATGTGAAGGTGGAGTTTGGTTTGACATAAGTATGGGGTTTGAATGTTAAAGTATATGTATTAAAGTGCTTAGGGAGGTGTAGTCACTCTTATATCTAAATATATCCTACCCGTCCCGTAGCCTACATTACAACCAAATAAAGTCCTAATTGATCCTAGATTGAATGAGCTCGATTAGTGGAGTAGTACACTACGGGCAAGCTTATGGTGCATCTTTTGTGGCATATGAATGTTATTTCTAAGAGTGAGTGAATTCTTTCTATCTTGAGTTTCTAAGTGTTCTTAAATTTTATTGTGTGGAACTACTCTCTTTTGTTGTGTGAGGGCACTTGATTCATGAAGGAAAGGTAATGTCAGTGACCTCTATGTTAGAGTAAGTGGGTGTGTTGTGAATAATGCGTGGTACTTATGAGTCAAATCTTGAGGTGAAGATGTTATGCTTTTGTGCTTAGTCTATTTTAAATACTCTTGGTGTGATGAGTTAGGAGAATTATTTAAAAAGGTCGTGTCTATAAAAAAAGTGTAGTTTGATTGCTCGAGGACGAGCAAGAGTTTAAGTGTGGGGTGTTGATAAATGATGAAAAGTGCATATTTTTGAGTATATTTGCATATTAATTCTTTTGTGTGTCGCGGGAGATTACATGATTTTCAAAGTGAAATATACTCATTATGTGTTTCTTATGTGTAGAAACGAGTTTGGATGATAATGATCAAAAGATGACAATTCGACACAAAAAGAAGAAATTAAAGGAGTGGGAGCTCGTCTATTCTCGTGCGTGGCACGAAGTCGGATGCGAAAAAGGAGAAAAGTTAAGGCACAAAACAGCAAAGCGAAGCAAAGGCACGGAGCGCTTCGCGAAATGGAAGAATTTCAAAAGCTGGATCCGCGTCAAAGTCCGCGTCTAGACGCGAAGGCAAACGCGGATCCGCATCAAAGTCCGCGTCTAGACGCGAAGGCAGACGCGGATTCCAGCTCTCCCATCCGAAGTTGGATTGAAGAATTCCGCCCCTCATCAACCCTAGGTCATATAAATACATCCTAAAACACCCCTTTGAAAGGAGGAGACACTACTTTAGGGTTAGACAACACCCTTGGAGGCGAGAACATGCTAGGAGCAAGGAGGAAGATTCAACTACGAGTTTTTCCCCTTCTTCTTCCTATTTTATTGTTGGTTATGAATTGGAGTATTGTGTTTTCACATACTTTTATGAAAAGCTAATTCGTTTTATAGGGTTTTGATGGAACCTTTTGGGGATGAATTGGTTGTTATATTAATATAGTTTTGAGTTAGTTGTTAATCTCTATTTGTTCAACTACGTTTTTGATTTTGGTTAATTGAAAGGATTCCTCAATTTAGCCNCTTGATTTTACTGGTAATTGAGTTATGGTGTTTTTTACGCTTATTTACTGAATTCCTGTAGTTACTTGATTTTATTGTGATGTTATTGATTCCCTGCCCAAATTGCTTTGTGATTGTTGCTTGGGTGAGGAAGAGTGTAGTGCACGAATGGTGATGCCGTGCATTATTTTTGGTGAGGGACTGTTAAAGCACGAAGGGTGATGCCTTGCATTATTTTGGTGAGAGAGTGTTAAAGCACGAAGGGTGATGCCGTGCACTCGTCTTAGATTTCCTGATTTTTACTTATAACTGAGTTATGATTTCTCCATATGTAATTGTTGGTTTTCTGTTGATACTTGTTGTGCCCCGCAGCATGATTTCCCCTTCCTATCTTCAATTGAACTGTGGTGATCCTTATATTTATTCGTTTTTCTTCTGTTATTATTCGATGTCCCCGCATCATGTTTCCCCCCTCCCATCCTTAGCTGTACATTTCTGCTTGTATTGTTCCATTTGGTAGTCTGGTCCTAGCCTCGTCACTACTTCGCCGAGGTTAGGCTAGGCACTTACCAGCACATGGGGTCGGTTGTGCTGATACTACACTCTGCACTCTTTGTGCAGATTCCAGTGCTATAGCATTCAGACCGCAGTGAGATTGCTTTTTCACGTTCATCAGGCGACCCGAGATAGTCCTGCAGGCGTCGCAGGCCTTGGCGCCTCCTCCTAACTATTATTCCTGTTTCTTTCTTGTATTTCCAGAGACAGTGTTGTATTATTTCTTTCAGACCTTTATTTGTAGTACTCTTAGACAGTCTGTGAAGCTGTGACACCAGTCTTGGGTAGATTGTTATGGATAATTTAGTCTTCCCCCTATTAAATTATGTTGTTTATTAATTGTTGGTTCTAAATTGTTACTGGATTAAAAATGGGAATAAGGTAAATAAATCAATTGGTTGGCTTGCCTAGCTTTCACTAGTAGGCGCCATCACGACTTCCGAGAGAGGAAAATCCGGGTCGTGACAATTTTTTAATAAGATGACTTTGTTTTATTCATCAGCACCATTTAGTGTAAGTTCAACATTGGGTAATTATGCTGAACACAATGCCAAACAGTAGTATCAAGCTTAATATCAATGCAGCAGTCTCATGTCCTTGTTAAGAACCGATATTTCCTTTTTTTGGGTCCAGATGCTTATTTTAGTCTTTTCTTTTATCATAAAACAAATCCTATTGTCAAACTTCAACTAATATTCTTTTTGCATAGAGGGTTGGGGTAAATTTTATAAATGGTCATATAATTATGATTTTTTTCACCAAAGTCATATAACTTTGTTTTTCACACAAAAATCATATAACTATGATTTTTTCCCCACAAAAGTCATATAACTTTGTTTTCTCACACAAAAATTAAAAAACTTTCACTAACTCACATAAAAATCATAGAGAACGGAAAACAAATTTTCCGGTACTATTTTTTGCATTTTTTAATTTTTTATTTTGAATCTAATAAATTTTTTATTGTACGCAGGGTAAGTACAATAGACCCTTGTGGTCCGGCCCTTCCCCGGACCCCGCGCATAGTGGTAGCTTAGTGCACTGGGATGCCCTTTAATTTAATAAGTAATTACTCAATTAAAATAGGAGTATATAGCCCTCCCAAAAATAATATCCGATAAAATATTTTTTGTATACGTGTGTATTATATACATATAACATAAACATTCTATAAATATTTTGGCTAGCAAATGCAATTAGTTCGACCGGTCGATTAATTATA
Organism: Nicotiana attenuata; assembly: GCF_001879085.1. Classification (NCBI taxonomy): domain Eukaryota; kingdom Viridiplantae; phylum Streptophyta; class Magnoliopsida; order Solanales; family Solanaceae; genus Nicotiana; species Nicotiana attenuata. The sequence continues at coordinate 207,739 of NW_017671630.1, read as the reverse complement.
TATATATTTTTAAAATATGAAGGAGCTGGAACAAATAACCATATACGCAAGTTAAAATAATACGAAAATTTAATTCTTCCCCCATAAAAACTTAGTTCGAAATGCACGAGATTCTGACAAAAAAATAAAGAAATAAAAAGTATAATTAGAAAACACTTGAAATAAAAATGCTATCAATTTAAATAAAAAACGTGAAAAACAAAAGAAGATAGAAGTATCATGTTTTGAAGAATATACTATTCACTTTTAGCATATTTTAATTTATATATATGAGTATTAGGTCGGGTGGGCCAGGTCCGATTGGTCATCTCTATTTTAGTTGGATTAATATTTATTAGAATGAAAATAAAAAATAAAAACCACAAAATAAGAAAATACTACTGAAAATTTGTATTTTTCGATCACTATAATTTTTGTGTGAGTTAGTAAAAGTTTTATAACTTTTGTGTGAGCAAACATAGTTGTATGACTTTGGTGGAAGAAAATCATAGTTATATAATTTTTGTGTGAGAAAATAAAATTATATAACTTGGTGAAAAAAAATCATAGTTATATAACCATTTATAAATTTACCCGAAGACTTATAGACATTCCTTGTACGTACTTCCAACTGCCAAATATAAAACATGACACTTTTTGGTTCATGAGCAGAGCCATATGTCTCTCTGTGGTACGACAGCTACATTTATGTAATATACTCTACTACAAAGAATGCCCAACACATAGGAGGTGGTCCAGAAATAGTTCATTTACTATTCTCTCCTTCCCAATTTAGAATCAAACGAATTGTACTTTAATTATAATTTTATTTTATTTTTTTTGAATATTTTAAATTATTAATTATTATGACTTATAGTATATTTATGTCATTTCTAAATATGCAAGTTTGTTTCAAAATATTTAAAAATTCTACATTCAAATGCATAATCAAAATAAAATGATTTTAAGAAGCAAAAAATATCATATAAATTGAAATATAAGAACGTATGGTTTTTCCAAGATACATTCTCCCTTCATTTAATACCATAGAAAGTGTGAACTATATTTAGTGCATAAACTCATTCTCTGTTGTCCATACATTTAAAATGTAATAAATATTAAACGACCGAACTTCTCATGATCTCTGACCATAATTAATTTCGCTAGCTGTGCCTTTTTGTTTTTAAAGTTTGATATAGACTCATAGAGTCATAGCTTCAGTCCTAATGTCAACCATAATTAAAGATGATGGTTAATACGTGTAGCTTATCACCGACTAATACATAAATGTTGTATTCAATTCATTACTATATACATGAACGACGTACAGTTCTTTAGTCTCTTTTTAGCAAATGTTCCTTCTTTTTTTTAGCAGTGTCTCTTTTTGCTTTTCCTTTAAAGATTCGTATAATTAATTTAAATTTACAAATGTTTAATCATTACTCCATCTGATCCATAATGAGTGACTTTTTAGCATTTGACACACCCTTTTAAAAAATACGAACTCCTAGAGAAAAAAAATATATTCACTAAATTACTACTCCCTCCGGTCCAAAATAAGTGATTTTTTAGCTGTTTTCACACAGATTAAGAAATCCATCTTTTACATTAATTAGAAATAAAATTGACCATATTAACCTTTAATATCTCTTGACATAAATACTCCTAACACATACTCCAACACTATTTACTCCAAGGGCAATGTAGGAAAAAAATAATTAATTCATTCTCGAAATTTGAAAAAATCACTTATTTTGGACCATAAAAAAAGGCCAAAAGTTTACTTATTTTGGACGGAAGGAGTATTAATTAATTGTTACCTTGACACGTTGGGATATGTAAATAAGGGCAAATTTTTGAAAAATAAATTAATTTCTATTTGATTAGGTAAAAAGAACACCTATTTTGGACCAAAATTAAAAGGTCACTTATTATGGACAGGAGGAAGAAAATTTTTTGGGATTTTGTTAGTCAATCATATCATTTCCTTATTTTAGACACATGGAAGTGATTTATTTAATGTTACTCACTTCATTCGAATTTATGTGATATCATTTAACTAAGCATAGAAACTTTTTTTTAAAAAAAAAATAGAACTTGTGATTTCGCTAGAAATAATTTTATTAAGTATAAATTTAAAATATTAAAATTTGTGATGAAATAAAAGCAATATAGCAAGAACTATGTGATTAACTAGAACTTAACTTAAAATGGGAATGATAATATTAGAAGAGAGGATTTCTTCATTTCAGAGTGTCTCAAATAGGTTCAATGAACCTATATATAGACATAATTTGTTGTTACAAAAACCAACCCGAAACCTGTTATGAATACATAACCAATCCAAAACCTGCTATGAAAGGCATCCACCGTTGCAGGTGGATGAATCCATTTGCAGGATTTATAGCACCCCCTCTTGGATGTCCAATAACAGATAATGTGCCTCGTTAAAATCTTACTAAGAAAAAAACCGTGTGGAAAAAACTCTTAGTGAAGGAAAAAAGAGTACACATTTCTTGTAATACGGATTGTTTGCTGCCTCGTTAAAAACCTTACTAGGAAAATTTAGTGGGATAAAATCTTAGCTAAGGAAAAAAGAGTACAATGCGTACCTTACTCCCCCTGATGAAAACCTTGTTTCGAATATTTGAGTCTCCGCATTCCAATCTTGTATACCATTTTCTCAAAAGTTGAAGTTGGCAAAGATTTAGTGAATAAATTTGCCGAATTGTCACTTGAACGGATTTGTTGCACATCAATGTCACCATTTTTCTAAAGATCACGTGCGTAGAATAATTTTGGTGAAATGTGCTTTGTCCTATCTTTTTTTATAAATCCTCCTTTCAATTGGGCTATGCATGCAGCATTATTTTCGTACAAAATTATGGATCTTTTATCACATTCCAAACCATATTTTTCTCGAATAAAATGAATCACTGATCTCAACCATACACATTCCCGACTTGCTTCATAAATAACTGTTATCTCAGCATGATTGAAGAAGTAGCAATAGTAAATTGCTTTGTGGAGCCACATGATATGACAGTACCTCCACATGTAAACATATACCTGATTTGAGATCAAGCTTTATGAGGATTAGATAATAGCCTGCATCTGCATAACCAACAAGATCTGCACTACCTTTGTTAGCATAAAAAAAAACTCATATCAAGAGTTCCCTTTAAATAATGCAACATATGCTTAATCCCATTTCAATTTCTCCGTGTAGGAGAAGGGCTATATCTTGCTAGTAAATTAACATAAAATGTTATATCAGGTCTTGTAGCATTAGCAAGATACATAAGTGCACCAATTGCACTAAGATAGGGTATTTCAGGACCATGGAGTTCATCATCCTCTTCTAGGGATCGAACGGATCCTTATTCACTTCAAGTGATCGAACAACCATTGGTGTACTCAATGGGTGCACGTTATCTATGTAAAAACGTTTTAAGATCTCTCCATATAGGCAGATTACTGGACAAAGATTTCATCTGCAAAATGTTCAATTTGCAGACCAAGACAAAGTTTTGTCTTTCCAAGATCTTCCATCTCAAATTCTTTCTTAAGATATTCAATTGCCTTTTGGAGCTCTTCTGGAGTTCCAACGAGATTTATGTCATCAACATAAATAGCAAGTATAATAAATTCGAATGTCATTTTCTTTATTAAAATACATGGGACAAATAACATCATTTATGTAAACTTCTTTCAGCAAATATTCACTGAGGCGATTATACCACATGCGCCCAGATTGCCTTAAACCATACAAAGATCTTTGTAATCTGATTGAATACATTTCCCAAGATTTTGAATATGCTCCAGAGATTTTAAATCCTTCAGGATTTTTCATGTAAATTTCATTATTAAATGAACCATACAGATAAGCTGTAACTACATCCATTAGATGTATGTCACGCCTTTCATGTAGGGCTAAACAGACGAGATATCGAAATGTTGTGGCATCCATAACTGGTGAATATGTTTCATAATTGTCGCTGTGAGAATACTCGTGCGACAAGGCGCGCCTTGTGTCTTTCAATTTCATTTGTATCATTCCTTTTTTCGCACAAAAACCCATTTATGACCAACTGGTTTTATACCAGCAAGTAGTCCAAAGACCTCTCTTTTAGCAAGTGAGTTCAATTCTGATTGAATTGCCTCTTGCCATTTTGGCAAATCAGATCTTTGTCAAACTTCTTCGACGGATCGGGGTTCAAGATCCTCTATCTTGCATAATGTTAAGTGCAATATTATATTCAAAAATATTATTCACTACTATTTCATATCGATTTAAATTAATTTCATCAGCAGTAGAACTTATTAAAAAATCCTCACTCACATGAGTCTCAAGTTCATTGATTTCTTCAGGAATTTTAGAACTAATTAGATCTTGGATCTCTTCAGGAGATTCCTTCATAGTATCATTTTGATCATTTATTGATTTTTTTCATGGGATTTCGATCCTTAAAACCCAAAAGCCTACCACGCTTCAAGCGTGCTTTAGGTTCACTAGCTCTTATTCTAGTAGATGGTCTTGTTGGGATATCAATTCAAATAGGCACATTCTCTACAGGGATATGTGACTTAGTTATCCTTTTCAAATCAGTAAACGCGTCTGGCATTTGATTTTCTATATTCTGTAAATGGATTATCTTTTGGACCTCCTGATTACACGAAATCAATGTGATCAAATTCTTATGAACTCATATTTTTGTTAAGGCCAGAGGTGCCAAAGGGCTTGATTTGAAAGGAAATCTTTTGTACAAATTGTTATCATCTTGAGAATCCAAGTTGTGGTATTATGATAACACCTCCACCCGCACACATTGGGGTGAGGCGGCAGGGCCACTTTGTGTAGAGTTGTGGTATTGCGGTTACACCTGATAACTAGGGATTCTAGTCTATTTCATGATCATTTTTGCTTGAGTTATGGACAAAAATGTGTATAAGTATTCCCAAAAGCTAACTTGTGGTGGTTGTTTGTAGTGTTTGGTTAAAAGGAGACAAGGATGACATAACCAGCTCAAAAAGGAGTGAAATCTGCACAAGTTCAATAGCCAAGTCAAGCAGTGCTATAGTGGAAAACCCACCGCGGCCGCAGATTACCCACCGCGACCGCGGTCCTTTTATTGCGGTCCGCGGTGGCAAGGTTTTAGAGAGTTGACATTTTTGGAATTCAAGCTACCGCGGTCCGCGGTGATTTTATGCGGCAGCGGTGCCTTCACCGCGACAGCGGTCAGTTTACTGCGGTCTGCAGAGAAGGAGTTCAGAGAACCTGCAGTTGAACCAAATATTGAAGACCGCGGTCCGCAATGGATTTTATGCGGCCGCAGTAGCCTCACCGCTACAACAGTCCATTTACCGCGGTCCGCAGTACCTCCATCAGGGGCATTTTTGTTCGGAAAATTTAGCTGTGTATAAATACTACTTTTTTAGATTTTTAGGCTATCTTACGTTAGCTGAGCACGTAAAACACCGTATTTGACTATTTTGAGTAATTTTGTAGCTTACTTAGCAATTAATCTTAATCTCTTAGCTTGTAATTACAACTTATGGATTATTCTTCATCTCAATCTATGATTTCTTCTTCAATTATGAGTAGCTAAAATCATTAGCTAGGGTTGTGGCTCAACCCTAGTGTGGGTATTTAATGGGTCTTTTGTTTTAGGGCTTAGATGTTTATGGGTGATTGATATTTGGCCTGATTTATGCTTTCTATGTTGAATTAGTGGTTGCAAATACTAATTTGTGCATTTTTTACGTAGGCTCTTCTTGAGAAAGAGAGTTTAAGTCTAGGAAATTCAGGTGAACAAGGAATTGGGGTCTATTCAAGAGATTGATAGCCCCAATTAAAGGGTTAAACCTAGAGATAGTAATACCCGACTTGAGCCAACATTGCTTGCACAAATTGAACACCCAATTGTACTTGAGATATCCAATTAGGGCAAAGTCACTCTTACTACCGAGAGGTGTAGAGTGAGTAGCTTCGTGCATTGGCTATATCACGATCCCAACTATAACATTATTGCCCTAAGTTCTAGATCCCGTTAGATACTCACCTACGAGTAAGTCACTTCCCTAATGCCTCTTTACCCATTTAGAAAACCCTACAAACATATCTACTTAGCTTAATTTCGCTCATCATTAGTATAAAATTAGAAGTAAAAAACAAACAGGAATGATTGGAAGTGCAATCAAAAGAACTACACATTGCTAGATTAGATAGGAATCCAACTCCCAACATTGTATTAGCTCCTTGTGGATTCGATCCCGACCTTCTCGGGTAAAAGCTGCATCGATCGCTCTTGCCACTTTGTAGTTTGTAGGGTTGGACCCGATCACTTTTTGGCGCCGTTGCCAGGGAGCTAAATGGTTTTGGCTATCTATCTAAATATTTTTGTATCTTGTTTTTATTTCCTTCTAGGATACTAACTTATGTGTATGTCCAATTAAGGTACATAAAACACAATGACAAATAATGCTCCTCTTGGAGATCTTCCACCGGGGAGGATGTTGATGATAATGGTGAGGATGAGGTACCTCTAGTACCTCAAGGACAACGGAGAGGCCGACAGGCCAATGACAATATTCTAGACCCTCCCCCACCACCTACAAGAGCTGTACCTCGGGTGCTTCCAAACCAGTATTACGCCAGTGCAATTGTCCCACCCCGGATTTGGGCGGGCAATTTTCAAATTACCAACGTGATGTTGACTTTGTTGGAGCAGCGAGGGTACTTCACAGGAGCTCCCCATCAAAGTGTGTACAAACACCTTAAAGGCTTCATTGATACATGTTGGGGTAGCAAGCAGACAAATGTGTCAAAAGATGCATTGCGGTTGAGATTATTCCTGTTCTCACTTCAAGGGAAAGCATTAGACTGGCATGAAAGACATCCCAACCATTCCATCACTACGTGAGATGAGTTGGCAAACAAGTTTATTGAAAAGTTTTTTTCGCCGGGTCACATGGCGACTTTGAGGGATGAGATCTTGGCGTTCAAACAAGAGCCCAATGAACCACTTCATGAAATATAGGAGAGATACCGGACTATGGTGAAAGAATGTCCAAACAATAATATAACCGAAGCAATGATACAACAGACATTCTACCATGGTATTAACACAACGAATCAGTGCATAGTGAACCAGCTCGCAGAGGGAAATTTTATGAACACACCATATGCTCAGGCGTGTGAGATATTGGATGAGATGGCGGATACTTCTTCAGCTTGGCAAAGCCGAGCTAATGTGCCACAGGGTGATCCCACGGTCATTCACTTGCATAAAGAACTCCACGACCATGGTCAAGCAATAGCGGAGCTAACAACAACAATGAACCAGTTAGCAAAGGCACAATTACAACAGGTTCAAGCACCACGACAAGTCAATGCTATGGAGGGTGTCAACATGTTGGTCAACAAAAGGAAACAAAGAGGTCAAAAAAGCCAAGGGAGTCCGGATCAATATGACCAAGATAGTGGTGGGTTCAACCAAGATGAGGGGTATGATGAGCAAATGAAGAAGTCCAAGACGTGAACAATTATCAAGGCCAACGGTGCAATGCTTCTAACCAACAACAACAGTGGAGATCCCAAGGCAATTGGGGGAATAGGCAACAACAAGGGAATAGCAACTGGGGGAACAACAACCAAAATCAGAATTGGGGCAATCAGAACAACCAGGGCAATTGGAGTGGCAACAACAACAATTGGGGCGGAAACAACAATCAGGGTGGTTGGAACAATGGCAATCAAGGAAATCGGGGGCAAGGCTTTCAAAGGCCCCCGTTGTATCAACAACCAAACAACCCACCCTCTTTCCATACCAATGTCCTAGCTTATCAAACAATGAATTGGGGAGGATCGAAATGATGTTTGAATAGATGATGAAAAAGAACGCTAACTCTGATGCCCAGTTGACATCCCACAATACTTCCATCAGAAACTTGGAGGTTCAAGTTGGCCAAATATCACAATCCTTGAATACTCGCCCTAAGGGGGCTCTACCTAGTGATACGGTAGTCAACCGGAAGGGTGGTAACAATACCGGACACGCAATGGAGGTAACTACAAGAAGCGGTCGAGGTGGTGATGTGAATGCCTCCAGACAAAAAGGAATTTTGAGTGATGAAGTTGAGTTGCAAGGGGATGATATCCCTCTAGTTGTTGAGAATGTGAATGATGAGAACTTGAATGTGGAATTGAGGATTGATATCTAGGGTACCGAGGTGGAAACTCAAGAAGACGTGAATCGGTCTAGGGAACACGTTATAGATATACCAGAAACGGTAGTGCCAAAGGCTAAGGCTCCCTTGCCAAGGCTTACCCTCAAAGGTTGGCGAAGCAGAAAAATGAGAATCAGTTTAAGAAATTCATTGATATGATGAAGAGCTTATCAATCAATGTCCCTTTGGTGGAGCCTCTCGAACAAATTCCGGGTTACACCAAGTTCATGAAAGACTTGGTGACAAAGAAGAGATCCATGGAGTGTGAGACCATAAAGATGACTCACCAAGTTAGTGCAATTGTGCACTCAATGGCTCCTAAGCTAGAAGATTCCGGCGCTTTCACCATCCCATGCACCATTGGGAGTGAAAACTTTGCAAAGTCACTATGTGACTTGGGAGCAAGCATCAATTTGATGCCTTACTCCGTGTTCAAAACTTTGGGTATCTGGCAACCAAGGGTGACTTCAATGAGATTGCAAATGGCGGATAGAACAATGAAGTGGCCGCTTGGTATTATTGATGATGTTCTTGTTCGGGTGGACAAATTTATCTTGCTTGCTGATTTTATGATTCTTGACTGTGAGGTCGATTATGAGGTGCCTATAATTTTTGGGAAGACCTTTCCTTGCAACTGGGAAGGCATTGATTGATGTGGAAGCAGGGGAACTCACCTTCCGGGTGGGTGATGAAAACGTGGTCTTTCATGTGTGCAAATCAATGAAGCAGCCAAATAGTAAGGAAGTGTGCTCTTTTGTGGATCTTGTCACGGAAGTGATCGTTGATGATACGTGCCATGATCAATGTGGAGGATCCTCTAGAAGCGGTATTGTTGAACCTTGATGTCAATGAGGATGAAGAAAGGGTGGAGTGTGTAAATGCTTTACATGGTATGAGTTCTTATTCTTATGAGCCCCGTAAGCTCTCTCTAGATCTTGAGAACATAAAAACTCCCCCAATAAAGCCCTCAATTGAGGAACCTCCCATTTTGGAGTTGAAGCCTTTGCCTCCACACCTCAGGTATGTATTCTTAGGCCCTAATTCAACTTTGCCAGTTTTTTTCCTCTTGTCTTACTAACATGCAGGTAGATGCCACATTGGCGGTGTTCCAAAAACGGAAGAAGGCAATTGGATGGACTCCAGCTGATATCCGGGGGATAAGCCCCGCCTTTTTCATGCACAAGATTATTCTTGAAGATGATGCCAAGACCTCCGTGGAACATCAAAGGAGGTTGAATGAGGCGATGCAAGAGGTTGTCAAAAAGGAGGTGATCAAGTGGTTAGATGCAGGGGTTGTGCACCCCATCTCGGATAGCTCTTGGGCTTCGTCGGTGCAATGTGTGCCGAAGAAGGGTGGTATGACTGTGGTTACCAATGCACAAAATGAATTGATTCCCACGAGGACTGTCACCGTATGGAGGGTGTGCATGGACTACCGCAAGCTGAATAAAGTGACCCGCAAGGATCACTTTTCATTGCCTTTTCTGGACCAAATGCTAGATAGACTTGCTGGGCGTGCCTTTTACTGTTTCTTGGATGGGTATTCTGGGTACAACCAAATATTTATTGCTCCGAAAGATCAAGAGAATACCACATTCACATGTCCGTATGGCACCTTTGCTTTTTCTAGGATGCCATTTGGTTTGTGCAATGCACCAGCTACATTCCAGCGGTGTATGATGGCAATAGTTACTGACATGGTGGAGGACATCTTAGAAGTGTTCATGGATGATTTTAGTGTCGTGGGTGACTCTTTTGATGAATGTTTGAAGAATCTTGACAAGGTGTTGGCCCTGTGTGAAGAAACCAATCTTGTGCTTAACTAGGAGAAATGCCATTTTATGATCGAGGAGGGCATTGTCCTTGGCCATATGATCTCGAAGCACGGTATAGAGGTGGACAAGGCTAAAATTGAAGTGATTTCAAGGCTTCCTCCTCCTACTTCAGTCAAAAGGGTTAGGAGTTTTCTTGGGGATGCGGGGTTCTACCGCAGATTCATCAAAGACTTTTCTAGGGTAGCGAATCCTTTGTGCAAGCTATTGGAAAAGGATGCCAAGTTCATGTTTAATGAGGGATGTATGCAAGCTTTTGAGCTTCTCAAGTACAAATTGACAACCACTCCTATAATTACCGCTCCCAATTGGAGCTTACCTTTTGAGCTCATGTGTGACGCAAGCGATGTTGCGGTAGGAGCGATTTTGGGTCAAAGAGTGAATAAGATGTTTCACCCGGTGTATTATGCAAGCAAAATAATGAATGATGCTCAAGTGAACTACACGGTGACGAAAAAAGAATTGTTGGCAATTGTGCTCGCAATGGAAAAGTTTAGGCCTTATCTCATGAGTGCCAAGGTGATAGTTCACTGATAAGTTGGTATTTTACCAATTTATCTTGTCTTTAAGCCTATATTTTTGCTATGTTTGAGTGATAAAATCACGTGTTTAATGTCATTTATTTCTATATTATAGGTTCTATGTGATATAGAAATGATCTTAAGAAAACCATGTGAAACGAGTCAAAAAGAAGCTAAAAAGAGGAAAATTTGGAAAGGGCCCTCAGTTGTCGCAAATGCGACATATTCCTGGGAATTGCGAAAATCTCAGTGATGGGAATTGCGAAAAGTATCTCGCAATTGTGAAGAAAGACTCTTCAGGCAGTCTTCGCAAATGCGAAGAATACGTCACAAATGCGAAAGTCAACCAGGCAACCAACCTTCGCAAATGCGAAGTATTGATCGCAAATGCGAAGATAAACAGTGCAGTCATAGTTTGCATTTGCGAAGTATTGTTCGCAAATGCGAAAATTGTGCTCAAGTCTGGACATTTCTGTAATTTCACATTTTTTGGCCCCAAATCCTTTAATACCCAAATCAGCTCATTTGTAAAATATCTTTTGGCATATTTTCAGTCTTAGGGCTAGAGAGAACAAGGTTGGAAGCTAGGGTTTGCACACACACAGTTTGGTCTTGAAGATTGGAAGCTTTTGGTTGAGAATTTCTTACCCATTTATGTTCATTTCTTCATTTCCTTATTTTGTATTGTATATCTAAGTGTGTAGCATTTTATTCAACACTTGAATCTTGTTTATGGAAATAATCATATTTAAACTGTGGATTAAATACCTTGTTGTGCTTATGTATTGAATGGTTTTTATCCTTTTATGAAGTGAGTTATTGTTACTTTAATTATTCTTGTTCTTTAATGTTTCTAAAGGGATTAGCTAACCCTAGGACTCGCCCATAGCTCCGAATTAATTTTGGGAAAGATTATTTGGGGTTGGGAAAGATTAATTAACAAACACTTGAGGCGTTAACCCTCATTTTATAGATTCTACCTAGGGATAAGATTGAACTACTTGTAGCCATTCCGGGTGTGCTTAATCTCTTAATTGTTTTAGGGATAATTCAATTAGAAAGTCTTGTTAGTCTTTGGAAGAAGCTAATATAGAATTATTACCCGTGGCTAATTAAAATAAACTCGCTCATATTTGTAAAATCGTGAAATACATTGGATCGTTACTTGAGTGTAATTCCTGATACATCCATACTTGTATCCATTGATCATTTAATTTGCTTTCTAGGTTAGTTTATATTTTCGCATTTAGGTATAAATATTTTCTCAAAGCAATTCTAAGTTTTTGGCATTGCATAACAAGTGATAATTCTCTTACATTCCTATTCGCCTACATATTGTTCTCTGTGGGATTCGACCCCGACTCATAGTTGAGTAAATTATATTGCATACGACCGTGTCCATTTACTTTTTATTAGTGGATTTCGACGTCATCAAAATTGGCGCCGTTGCCGGGGAATAATTTGGCGTAATTTAGGTTGTTTGAGAAATAAGCGTAAGTGCTTTGGTCCAAACTTTGAATATTTGTGTAATTATTTTTCTTACCTTGGTCTATTTTTCATGTGTATTTTCTTATTTTTGAAAAATGGCATCATATGATGAAAATTGGTCAGATGGTAGTTGTTCATACTTTGATGACCCTTGTCCTTATTGTGGAGGACCACACTCCTGGAAAAATTATTTAAATTCTCCCGGGGGTGGATTGTGCGCACAATCTCAAACCCATGAGTGAAGTATTTGTGATAAGTGTGGTAGTCAAAATGGTCATTGGGAGTATTGTTCTTATTTGTCCTTCCCTTCCCCCAAGCCCCCGCTATGATGATTCTACTTTTTGTGATGTAAATGATAGGGCTATGGAAGTAGAAGAAATTGAGCATAACCAAAATGGAGAGTTCAAGCTCATGTTAGAATGCCTAATTGAAGGAGGAAACAAAGAATAAAGTGCCTTGGAGGAGCTTTTGGAAAATAGTCTCCAAAATGACTTGGAACTTGAAAGGTTGCACTCACAAATGGGAGAAATGCTTGAAGCTTTTGAGGTTCAAAAGCCTCGGAAGTTAATGATAGCCAAGAATTTTCCTTAGATGTGAAAGGTGAAAATCCTTCCTTGGCACTTCATCAAAACCAAGAAGAACTCTGGAATGCTCAAAATGAGAAGATGATGCTCATGTTGGAGACCATTCTTTAAAATGACGAAAAGCAAAACTTTGCACTTGGAGACTTGAAACAAGGCTCGGCTCAGAATGATGAACATATCCGCACTTTGGAAGATCAAATGAAAATATTGGTTGAGGCTCGCTATGCCCATCAACTTGAGAGTGTGGAAGGAAGTCAAGAAGAGTCCGATTTCGAGGAGGAAAGTGAGCTCTACTTTGAGGAATCAAGAATTGAACATCCGGCAACCGACTCCATGAGTGTTAATGATGCCGAGAAAAATATGAAATTAGAGTCAACCAGTGCAAACGAAAATTTGGTTGAGATTGACTCGAGTCCGGGGGAAAAAGAGGATGTCAAAATCCGGGAAGAATTGCAATTTGGAGGGTTGATGTCACATTCCAAGCATTTTTCAACATTAGAATTTTGTGGTGAAATGGGAATTGAACTACAGGAGTCAATGAGGGATTGCAAGGAGGAAAGACAAAGGCCATACATTTTATAATTTGAGGGAACAAGAAGTCAAAATGACATTCCTCACATGACAGCCAAGAAGTGCAAAATGAAAAAATTAAGTCTTGGCTTGATCATCTACTTACCACCCCCACCGCTCGTGGTCACAAGCTTGATTCCAAATTGGGTGCCCAATTCATATCGTCCAAGTATCAAGAAAAGTGGTAAAGTTGAGTTGCGTCGTGCCACGACGTTAAATGCGGCGCTTGGTGGGAGGCAACTCATCATTTTTTCAAAATTTTTGGTCATTTTTGAAATTTTTATTTTTAGAATAGCTTATTATATTGTTTCTAACCAATCTTCCAAGTTTCATAATTTTTGGAGTTGATTTGAGTATGTCGGGGCGACGAAGAGCATGAAAAATAGTAGCTGGTGAAAATTGGTGGGGCACAGGCTTCGCATTTGCGAAAATTGGTTCGCATTTGCGAACCTGGGCCATCGAATTTCCCAGAATTTTGTCGCAATTGCGAACACTACATGGTTTATTAACCTTCGCAATTGCGAAGGTTGTGTCGCAATTGCGACATCAGAGGGGTAAAACAGGGTCGTTCACTCATTTTGAAGAAAAGTGAAGAAAAAGTCTAAGGCTCTCAAACCTTTGTCTCCCTCACTCTCATCACTGTAAAACTTTATTATCTCTCACTACTAATTGCAGGAATCCAGGTATGAAAGCTTAATCGCTTCTTCTTCTTCTTCTTCTTCTTCTTCTTCTTCTTAGTTTCTCTGAAACCCTAGTTTTCAAATGGGTGACATTTCCTTTGCCCGAAATTGTTTAAAAATTTGTTCAAAAACTTATGTTGATTTCTGGGTGAGGTTGGTTGAGAGTGTGAGTTTTGTTCTTTGATAAAAAATGGGGAAGTCTGAGTACCCAGGATTTTATAAAATAGAAGTGAATGTTTGTGCTTAATATGTGACCGATGAAAGGCCCGAATGAGATTCTTGGCCGAATCATTGGTATTTTTGTTGATTCATGGTTGTCTATGAAGTCTAGTGCATGAATTATGTTTAAAAGATGATTGGGTTCATTAAGAATGGCTTAGATTCCAAAATTTTAGGGCTTAGAACTGTTCTTTGAAAAAGGTGAGGCTGGGGACTACGATATCGCAATTGCGATGGCCTCTTCACATTTGCGAAGAGGTGGACGCAATTGCGAAAAATCCCAATTCCACCCGTCTTCGCAATTGCGAAAATTTCATCGCAATTGCGATCTTATAAGAAGTGTGTTTTCTTCGCATCTGCGAGAAATTTTTCGCAATTGTGGCTTCTGATAACTTCACAATTGTGAAGATTTCTAGGTATTTGCGACATCAGAGAGCAGTCACTTGAAAATTTCAAAATCCTGAAATTTTTTCTAAGGCTGGGTTTCGACTGTCCGATCATTCCTTTGGCATATTTGATTCATTTTGCAATATTCTTCATAGCCATACCATGTTTTCACTCTTATCATTTGTTGACAGGGCTATAACTGAAAATGAGTGCCAACTCTGATGATTCCACAAGTGAAAACTCCTTGGAAGCTGAGCAGAACTATGACCAACATCGGTTCTTGTCATTGGAGTGCCAAGAACGGTACTTTGTTGAATTCTTGAAAAAGTTGCTCCTGGAGAGTGGTATACTGCTAGACATCGTCCAGGAACGCCTTCCCGAGTTCTATCAAAGGCTGATAACCATGGGATGGGACTGTTTTGCCCCTCAACCTTGCCAAGAAAATGAGCAATGGGTGAGGAAATATTATGCCAACCTCCTAGCTATCGGTCTAAGGAAGCCCAAGATGAGAATTCGCGGCAAAATGGTGCATTTTGGAGTTAAAGCTGTGAATCAACTGTATCACTTGCCAAACCACGACATGGCCCCATTCCATGTTAAAGACTGTGCCTCAGGGGAGTGGTTGGTGTCTAAATTATGCCCGGGTGCGGATGTTCCATGGGCAGCTTAGAAGAGAGGGATCACATCCAAAAGTTCACTGCCGAAGCAAAGATATGGATGGCCATCATATGCAGTCGTATCTCCCATGTGTCGAACATATGGAATGTACTGGTTACAAGAGCTCAAATGATAGCCTGCATCCTTGATGGTATTCATCTAAATGTTGGTGAAATCTTCATCAATGAACTGAGGGATTATCTGATCTAGAATAGTACATCATTGATATTCCCGTCGCTTATCACTGAGCTGTGCCAACTTGCTGGTGTGGAAGAAGCTCCGGGAGACAATTGGATAGAGCCCGGAAAGCCTCTAAATCCGTTGAAGAAAAGAGGAGAGGGCGGCGCTGTGAAGAGCAAAAAGAGAAAGATAGTGTCTTCTTCTCAGGTTAATCAGAGTAGTCAGCCATCATCTTCTGCAGGAGGACCATTTGATGTTCTTAGTAAGGAGATGCGGGTAACTCGTGAGCTAGTAGCTGGCCTTCCACAGGGATCTGGGGAAACATCTGAGGGACCCACATACATTTCAAAGAAAGATTTTCAAAAATACCTTGATGATCCGAGGAAGCAGAGGGATCACCTTAAGACGCTGGAGAAGGCATACACTGATCTGGCCAAGGCGCATGGTGAGTTGAGTAGTTCTCATGGCACTCTAGCAAAGGCACACACCCAGATGAAGAAAAAGGAGAAGAAAAGAGAAAAATTCTTTATCCGCATGTGGAAGGGTGTAAAGGGGTTGTGGAAAGTCCTAAAGCCTCAAGACCCAATGCCATCAACCAGGCCGGTAGATGATGATGATGCTCCTGTTGATTGGTCCGAGGAAGAAGGAGAGGAGGATGCCTCTGAGTCAGACAGCGAGGAGAGCACCTGATGCAGTATTCAGGGAGCACTTTCCACCATTTTACTCTATCATGTTTAGTTGCATTGGGGACATTGCAACATCTTTAGTTGGGGGTGGCTTCTTGTATAACTGTTGTTCTTGTATAACTCTAGATTACTGTGGACATGGCAGATTGGTATTGTGGTTGTTTTCATTTTGTTGTTATTGTATTTTCATGTGATGTGTGATATTAGTATATTTATTAGCTTCTTAATTCTGGTTACTAGCTTCTTAATTTTTTATATATATAGTATGTTTTATGTTAGTGGCGATATCCTTGGTTTTCTTTGTACCACAGTTCTATTTCCAAGGATGCCAATTTTCTTCTTGAACCGGGTAATTGTTAGTAAATTTTTGTTGACTTTTCCTGATGATGGATAGCTAGGCAACTTTCTTAAGGGAATTAGTCTTGTAGTTTAGATATAGCTTATGTTAATTTAGGAAGAATAAATGGTTGAGTTGGGGTTTGTGCCCATTGACCAAGTTGTGGCTTGCTTGGTACCAACATTATTTAAACCTCGGCATATGAATTTTTGGTCGTTGAAAAAAAAAATTGAAGTAATGATCATTGTTGTGAATTTTAGGTTCTATTTTTGGCTCTTTGATTCACTAAATAGCTTCCTATGCTATATGTAACCTAATTGGTTTCAATTGGATTTTGGATTTGTATTACACTTGAGTGTCCATGTGCCATGTGTAGTGAGATTTATTAGGAGTTCTTTTGCATTACTTGTAGTCTAGAACTTGCCCGGAATGTGCTTCAAGGCGAAATCATAGACTAACTTGGTTTGAAAAATGATATTAGGACTTAAGTGTACATTGGATCGTACTTGAGTGTAATTCCCGATGCATCCATACTTGTAGCCATTGATCATTTTATTTGCTTTCTAGGTTAGTTTACATTTCCGCATTTAGGTATAAATATTTTCTCAAAATAATTCTAAGTGTTTTCCATTGCATAACAAGTGATAATTCTCTTACATTCCTAATAGCCTACATATTGTTCTCTATGGGATTCGACCCCGACTCATAGTTGGGTAATTTATATTGCATACGACCGTGTCCATTTACTTTTTAGTAGTGGATTTGGACGTCATCATTCTTACTGGCCATGCATCACTCCGCTACTTGATGAGGAAGAAGGATTCCAAAGCTCGGTTAATTAGATGGGTCTTATTGCTTCAAGAGTTTGATCTTGAGATTGTGGACCGAAAAGGGTGTGAAAACCAAGTGGCGGACCACTTGTCCCGCTTGGAGGGGGAGGGGAGGCCCCGTGATGGCCTCAAAATTAATGATTCATTCCCTGATGAGCAACTCCTCTCGGTATCGGTGAATAGCATGCCTTTGTTTGTAGATGTTGCCAATTTCCTTGTGACCGGTATTGTTCCGTGTGAGCTCTCTTCTAACCAAAGGAAGAAGCTCAAACGGAATAGTTTGGACTACTATTGGGATGAGCCTTACTTGTTCAAAATCTGTAATGATGGTGTGATCCGGAGATGTGTTTCGGAGGAGGAGCAATTGATTATTCTGGATGCTTGTCATTCCTCTCCCTACGGTGGTCATCATGGTGGGGCGAGGACAGCTTCAAAAGTGCTTAGTTGTGGTTTTTACTGGCCTACATTGTACAAGGATGGAAGTGATCTTGTGAAGAGGTGTGACGAATGTCAAAGAGTGGGTGGAATTTCAAAGAAGGATGAGATGCCTCTCACCACTATTCTCGAGGTTGACATCTTCGATGTGTGGGGCATTGATTTCATGGGCCCGTTTGTAACTTCTTGTGGAAACACGTACATTCTTGTGGCTGTTGATTATGTTTCAAAGTGGGTTGAGGCCGTGGCGTTTCCAACAATGAAGCCCGGAGTGTTGTGGCCTTTCTCAAGAAGAGTATCCTTACTCGTTTTGGCACTCCTAGAGCAATCATTAGTGGTGGAGGGTCTCATTTTTGCAATAAGGCATTTGACACTTTGCTTGCAAAGTATGGTGGCAATCACAAGGTTTCTACCCCTTACCATCCTCAAGCTAGTGGTCAAGTTTAAGTTTCCAACAGGGAGATCAAGAGTATATTGTTAAAGACAATCAATGCAAATAGGACTGATTGGTCAAAGAAATTGGATGATGCTCTTTGGGCTTATAGGACTGCTTACAAGACTCCGATTGGTATGTGTCCGTACCGGTTGGTGTTTGGGAAAGCTTTCCATCTACTGGTTGAGTTAGAGCACAAGGCTATGTGGGCTTTGAGTAAGTTAAATCTTGAATGGGATGTGGCAGCAAATCTTCGGGTGGATCAGCTTAATGAGCTTGATGAGTTCCGATTTCATGCCTACTCCAGTTCGTCCTTGTATAAGGACAAGATAAAATACATTCATGACAAGTATGCTCGGGGCAAGGAGTTCAAAGAGGGTGATTTGGTTCTCTTGTTCAATTCCCAGTTACGACTGTTTCCGGGTAAGCATAAATCAAAATGGAGTGGACCCTTTGAGGTGGTGCTTGTGACTCCGTTTGGTACTCTTGATTTGAAAAACAAAAATGGTGAGATATTCAGAGTTAATGGGCACAAAGTCAAGCACTATCTTGGCAAGTTTGATGGCAGCCACGTGGTGGCACTGATCCATCTCAAGTGATTGATGGTAACCTACGTCGTGCCGCGACGTTAAATCAGGCGCTTCTTGGAAAGCAACCCATGTGGTTTTCTTTTTATTTTTCTTTGATTTTCTTCTTAGCGTAGGATTTGTTTTTGAACTAACTGGTTGTGAGATGTGTATAGGGATGTTTGATGCAGTGCAAGACTAACTTGGAAAAATTTGGACTCTCTTAAGTTTCAACCGCAGCCGCGGTCAATTTTTCGCGGTCGCAGTGGCCTTACCGCGGTCGTGGAAATTGATTGCGGTCAGCGTTGCTAAAAGGTCCAAAATGGAGGTTCTCTGAAGTTTCAACCGCGGTCGCGGTGCATTTTTCGCGGTCCGCGGTGTCCTACCGCTATCGCGGAGCATTTTTCGCGATCCGTGGTGGTCCCAAAGCAACAACCCTTCTGAGTTACACAACCGCGGTCCGCGGTGCATTTACCACGGCCGCGATAGGTAAGAATAAGGGGGTACCGGGCTTGTCTATAAATAGGACCTCAGGGCCCCCTTTTACACTTTTCGCCCTTTTGAACTCTCAATCATTCTAGACTACTGTTCACTCGCCCTAGCTTGCAAAAACACAAGAACTGAGCTTCAATTGTTTCACATCTTATATCTGGTAATTCTAATCAACCCGTAGTCTTTAATTTTGTTCTTATTTTCTTGTAAGTTGATAGTTATTACTTCTTCTTCTTCCTTTTTCTTTCAATTTTGACTTAGGGTTCCATAGTGTTAATTAGAGTAGGGTTCAATTAATTAGAAATGGTTATTAACTACCTAGTGGGATTGATAATGTGTTGATTAATGCTAATTGCATGTTAAATTAGAAACCCTAGGTACTGAGCCCTAATTTGACCTCCGCGATCCGCGGTTGTTTTTCCATGGTCCGTGGTCATCTTAGTTTTGTGTGATTGTTCAGTATTGATAACCGCGGTCCGCGATGAAATTTTCCGCTGACTGCGGTGCCTCTCCGCGTCCGCGAAGGTTTTTCCGTGGTCCGCGATGATAAAGTTCAGAGAGGTTCAATTGAGGTATTGCGGTCGTGGTTGATTTTTTGCAGTCCGCAGTTCTCTTTCGCGGGCGCGTTCCATTTTTCGCGGTCCACGGTGCTAATGAATCAGAGAGAAGGTATTCTGAATCCCACCTCTTCGCGATCCGCGATTGATTTTTCGCGGTCCGCGGTACAGCTTTCGCGGCCGCAGTGCATTTTTCGCGGTCCGCGGTATGCAGTTTTGTTTTGCACTGTCAACTGTTTTTCTGCACTGCTTCTTCACCAGATATACTTGCAGACAATGGTTAAATCCAGAGGAGGTGCTGACAAACAAAAAAGAAGAGGGGCGTCCTCCCGGGGTAGGGGAAGAGGAATGATCAAATTGACCCCACAGATTCGGAAAGGAATTGGGGAAACTAGAAAACTCATCAAAGTTGCAGATAGAGCTGCTTCCCATTTTAAGGGAAGTGAGTATGTGCCCTCCCGGGAGACATCAGAGTCTGACTCAATGCCGGAGTATGTACCCAACTTCCCGGAGAAACATAGGTTGAGAGATATACCTACCCCTCCAGACTCTCCCGCTGCTCGTGATTCAGTTTATGTTTCTTCTGAGTCGTCTGAGGGCTCAGCAGAGAGCAATGATAGTGCAGCCTCTACTTCACCTACAGCTTCGTCACGTGGAAAGGATCCCGTCGACGATAAGGTATCGGATGAAGAAGGAGGGGGTGTGCCCCAAACCGGGGGTGTGGAAAGAACTAGAAACCCCGAGGTGTGGCAAAAGCGGTTCGTTAGTGAGCTGGCTTATCACAAGTTCCGGTAATGGTGGCCTCTAAGGTCGCTTATTCATGAGCGCCAGTTCATAGAGAGGGATCTCTTGCCGCACAACCCCAATGTGAAGCGGCAATTCAATAAACGATTGGGGTGGGACTACGTCACCAGTAGTCTCACGAACCGGATTTCCCACCCTCGGGAGTCGTGATGGCGCCTACTAATGAGAGCTAGCAAGCCAATTTTAATTACCTTTCCATTAATAACATAATTCCTTTTAACAATTATCGGCAATAATACAAAAGTAACGAAATTAAATAATAAGCGGAAGTCTAAATATTACAGAAAATTGAATAAAAATGCGGAAAATCCCAACAAAAGCCTCCACCCAAGACTGGTGTCACAGTTTCACAGACGGTCTAAGAATACTACACATAAAGTTCTGAAAGAAATAAACTCGACACTGTCTCCAGAAATACATGAAAGAAACAGGAATATAGATGAAAGGAGACGCCAGGGCCTGCGAACGCCTGCAAGGCTACCTCGGGTCTCGCTGGACTGAAAGCCTACTCCCACACTACTGCTACTGCTGTCCGAAGCCTGGATCTGTGCAGAATAGAACAGAGTGTAGTATCAGCACAACCGGCCCCATGTGCTGGTAAGTGCCTAGCCTAACCTCGACGAAGTAGTGACGAGGCTAGGACCGGACCACCAAATAAACCTGTGCAGTTATATAGTATACAGCAGAAAGTAAAGCAGAAATAAACAAGTAAGGATGGGAGTGGGAAACATGTTGCGGGGAGATAACAGTTGAAACAGAATCGCAAGAGAATTATCAGGAAACCAAAATTCAACTTCTAACAAGGATAAGGAAAACAAAGGCAGGTTTCACTCTCGGTTCAGAACTCGTTGCACGCGTGCAACCCGATCCCATTTCATTAAATCTCGTGGTAGGCATACCACCCGCTCCCATTTCATTAAATCTCGTGGTAGGCGTACCACCCGCTCCCATTTCATTAAATCTCGTGGTAGGCATACCACCCGCTCCCATTTCATTAAATCTCGTGGTAGGCGTACCACCCGCTCCCATTTTATTAAATCAACAGTTCTTCCAAATGAAATTTACTCCAACAAACGCAATAATTAATACGAATTCATAAGACAACAAGTACACAATAATTATGACTCACTGAGGAAAACAAGTAATGACAAGTAGCAATTAGTTAAGGACTTTAAGGAGCAAATAGGCAATTTAATATTTAGTATGCTAAATTTCAAGTAGCAATTAATTCACATAAACATGTACCAATTATAGCATAAACTCAAGGCATAATGTTGCGCAAGGATACCTCGAGCCAATAATAACAAGTAACACAATAAGGGAAAATGCGAACATAAAGAATCACAGTAATAGTGGAATAAGACAATTAATGCACTTGAACCAATAACAACAAGAAAATCAGTAAATAAAAGTAAAGGACAACATAACTCAATTATCAGCAAGAATCGGGAAAATCAAAGACAAGTGCACGGCATCACCCTTCGTGCTTTTACTCTCGTCCTCACCAAGCAATAATATAATAAAAACGTGCACGGCATCACCCTTCGTGCTTTTACTCTCTTTCCTCACCAAAGCAATTAGAATAATAAAATGTGCACGGCTTCACCCTTCGTGCTTTTACTCTCTTTCCTCACATATAATCAATAGAATTGGCACGGAATGGTACATCGTGTGGTACGGCATCACCCTTCGTGCTTTACACTCTTTCCTGACAATAGCAAACAATGCACGACATCACCCTTCGTGCTTTAACACTCTTCCTCACCCAAACAACAATCACAAACAAGGGCAAGGGAAATAAACAGGAACATATAGGAATCCTGGCAAGGGAACAACGATTTAACAATTAAATCCCGGCAAGGGAGCAACAAGTAAATAATTAAATCCTGGCAAGGGAACATTTCAATAACTCTTTCTCTATCATTCATTTGTACTCCATAACTGACTTACCACTTGAGCCAATGCTCCAAAGGGTTCAATCATCTCATATACTTTCACAATTCATAATATAACTCGAGCCAATGCTCCAAAATATTCAAAGGTCTCAATTCTTTCCATAAACTTTTCACAACAACTAGAAATCATCACCAAAGCATGAAGAACACAACGAAATCATGAAAATCACAATATAAGACTCACGGTCATACTTGACACCAACGTATAGATACTCGTCACCATGCCTATACGTCGTACTCAACAATTATCACATAGCAAATAGGACTCAACTCCTAATCCCTCAAGCTAAGGTTAGACCAAATACTTACCTCGATGCCTTGAACACAACTCATGTCTTAATTATAGCTTTAACCCTTGATTCCACCGCCAATTCGCTCGTATCTAATCACAAATTACTTAATTACATCAATAAGTGCTAAATGAATCAACCCCACTGCATGAAAATGAGTTTCCAAAGTTTTACCCAAAAAGTCAAAAATTGCCCCCGGGCCCACGTGGTCAAAACCCGAGGTTCGAACCAAAAATCGATTACCCATTCCCCCACGAACTCAAATATATAATTTATTTTGAAATCGGACCTCAAATTGAGGTCCAAATCTCCAATTTTTGAAAAACCTAGGTTCTACCCAAAACACCCAATTTTTCCCATGAAAATCTTTGATTTTAGGTTGAAATCATGTTAAAAGATGATAATGATTGAAAGAAATGAGTAAAAACTAACTTACAATTGATTTGGAAGAAGACTTGTTCTTGGAAAATCGCCTAAGTGTGTTTGGGTTTGATAAAATATGAAAAATGGGGTTCAAAATCATTTAAGTGTAAAATTGCAGGTCTCAGATGTGGGAATTGCAAAAAAAGTTTGGGAATTGCGAACACGGGAATTGCGAAAAAAGTTTGGGAATCGCGAAAAAAGTTTGGGAAATGCGAACGAGCCTTGGAATTGCGAAAAATGTTTGGGAAATGCGAACCTGGGAATTGCGAAGAAAGTTAGGGAAATGCGAACAAGCCTGGGAATTGCGAAAAATATTTGGGAAATGCGAACCTGGGAATTGCGAATAAAGTTTGGGAAATGCGAACAAGCCTGGTAATTGCGAAAAATCTTTGGGAAATGCGAAGTCTGCAGGCCTGCAATTCCTTAAGTCCAAAATTTCACCCCGTGGCCTATCCAAAACTCACCCGAGCCCTCGGGGCTCCAAACCAAATATACACACAACCTCAAAAATATCATACGGACTTATTCGTGCGATCAAATCGCCAAAATAACATCATTATCAACAAATTAACCCTCAAAATCAAAGCATTTTTCTCAAACTTCATCAAGTATCAAATTTAGCAATTTAAGTCCGAATCACGTCAAACGACGTCCGTTTTTCACCCAAATTTTACAGAAACATCTTAAATCATATATAAGACCTGTACCAGATGCCGGAACAAAAATACTGGCCCAATACCAACACGTTCTAATCAAATTTCATTTCAAATTTCCTTAAACAATTTCAGAAAATAATTTCTTTTAAAAATTCATTTCTCGGGCTCGGGACCTCGGAATTCGATTTCGGGCATACGCCCAAGTCCCATATTTTCCTACGGACCCTCCGAGACCGTCAAATCAGGAGTCTGGGTCCGTTTACCCAAAACGTTGACCGAAGTCAAATTAACTCATTTTATAGCCAAATTTTACCATTTTTTTTTTTACAGATTTTCATATTTAAGCTTTCCGGCTACGCACCCAGACTGCTCACGCAAATCGAGGTGACTCTAAACGAGGTTTTCAAGGCCTCGTAAACACAGATTTTAATTTAAAGCAACTTTACGGGTGTCATATTACTACCCCATCCTTATCCAAGATGAATTTATTTAACCCCTAAAATGCCACAACCAAATTCTACCCAAATAGTGTTTACACGCGCTGAAACGTGGCATTTTCGCAAGTTTTTTCATTTTTTTTTTCTTTCTTTGACTGGAATAATTGTCCCCCTCCCCCTCCCCCAACCGAACCTTTCTTTATCTCCTTAAAAATATTTCAAACATTTTCAACTTTTCCAGCTTGCCAGAGAAATTTCAGTCACATTTGCCTAGAAAAGATCAGACAATTCCTTCACGCTCAAACACAATGTATACAAAATCATATCTTTAACTTCTTCTAAGCAGAATGATAGGCCTAAATTTTGCTAATATCACATAAACATACGCATAGAACAGCTCAAATGAACTTCACCCAAAAACTCAAAATTCATGAGGAAAAAAGGAACAAAATCGAGAAACAAAAACTAAAAACAAAAAGGTAACTTTTTCTTTTCACTTTTATCTCAATCTAACAACATGACAAGTGAATATCTGAGAGGGTAATCTAGAAGCTTCAGATTTAGAGAAACAAGCGTCATCAAGAACTTCACTTTTACACCATCGACAATCTTGCTTCTGCAGGCAATCAGATTTTGACCCAATATTGCCGCATTCGGGTACCCGATTTGGGTTTCTCCTACTACTCAATGGCTTTCGAATTGGATCTCCCAAAGTAAACCCGCTTGACGATATCAGTAGAAGAAGCAGTAGAAGTATGAATTGAGTTCTGAGAGGTTTAATGGTGGGTTTCATTTTTCATGTGCAAAAAAGAAAGATGAAAATTGTTGATTCTGCAATTGGGAAGACGGCTCTGGAATGGATTTATCCAACAAAGATTAAAATAGCCTTATGCTAAGGGCTGTGAGAAATAGATTCCCAAATATTTTTGCAGAACTTAAAAAATAAAAACAGGAAAGAGGAAGGAGAAGAAATGAAAACTAGAAAATGAAATAAAAAGAGTTAGTATTACACCAAATACAACTAATTAAGTGTAATTAAATGTAACAATCAATGGAAAATTAACATCTGTAAATAGAGCTGAGAGGTAGAGTCGATCAGATATAAGATGATCAAACAATCTTTTCCTATCATTTATCAACTAAAAATAATATTAAAAAATATAATTTCTTAAACTGATCTCACTGTAAATGCATAAAACAAAAGTGAATTAATATCCATGTGACCTATAAGAAATGTTTAAAGTTAATTTGATATCTGGTGTTCTAGCAATGGATAACATTATTCGGATTTAAGCCATATATAGTGATAATATAATGAACTTTTAACATTATTGGTATAATTTAATCAGTTATAATAGATTACTTATTATTTATTTTAGAATAACCACCAATGCTATTAAATGGGGTACTTGCAATTATTATTTAAGTAACCTGATTACGTAATATTTTTCACATCGCCACTTCATATGATTTAAACTCATTTTTAAAAAGTGTGAACTCATATTGCATGATACTTTTATTTCCATAAATAAAAAGTCCCCATGTTTGATCTGTCACGACCCAAAATCCACTAAGGGTCGTAATGGCGCCGGACACCACTGTCAGGCAAGCCAACCAAATACTTAATTAGATCCTTGTTTTAATACTCTTGAAATCTATGATTTTTCCTTCAAATTTACCATTTTAAAAAGATAATCGTCTTAAATCAAATTATATAATAAGCAGTTGATATAAAATACTTTATAACTATCCCAGAACCCGGTGTCACAAGTGCATGAGCAATTTCTAAGAATATTCGAATAAAGTACAACAGCTGTCCGAAATACAATTGGATAGAAAATAAATAAAATCCTGAGAGAGACTACACTAGCTGCGGGTCGCCTCGAGGAAATACAACTCACCTATCTCCGTGTAAACCATGCTGCTACGCCTGCTAAGCCATTAGTGGCGCATGTGCCTGTGCAACAAAAATACACAGAAGTGTAGTATAAGTACAAAAACAACGTGTACGCAGTAAGTATCCCGCCTAATCTCGAAAAAGTAGAGACGAGATGATAACTTCGATACTTACTAAAGGTCCAGTAATAATATTGTTAATGCGATGACTCACGGATTTATTAAGAACAACAGTAAAAAAAATTCAAATGAGTCACTAAACAGGTGAAAGTTCCTTTTTATTTAAAAGTCTCCGGATTCATAATCCATTAATTGACAATTTTTCTCAAGTCGGGGAAAGCAGATATTAGTATCAACAACTATCGCAGCAAGCAATACAACCATGCGCAACTCATGCCGAGGACGTACGGCCCGATCCAACAATATTTAAACTGTGCACTGCCAGAGGGTCGAATGGCGCGAACCATAGATGCATCTATTTAATCTACCGAGGCGTTCGGCCCGTTCCACAATATATAAACACATTTAAACAGTCAACTAAGAACTCATCAGGGAGCAATTTATCCAAGGGAAAAACCAATTTCTTTTAACAATTCGAGAAGATGGAGGTAAATCTTTTTAGAAACTCATTTACTAGCTCAACGTGATTTAAACAATTCAAACTGTCAATAAGATTACAAATATTTCAAGAATAACATGCTTTTGGGTCCTAGACTACCCGGACTTAAATATAATAGTAGCTACGCACGGACTCTCGTCACCTCGTATGTACGTAGCCCCCCACAAATAGGAGCACATAACCAATTAACTCACCTATGGGGACAATTCCCTCTTACAAGGTTAGAAAGGAGACTCACCTCGCTCCGAAGATCTATAACCGGCCTTCCACGCCCTTCCGAAAACTCAAATTGATGCAAAGCTCCAAAACTAGCCAATAGTTATGCAAATCCATTAATATACGATAAACTACTCATAGTAATCCAATTTATAACAATTCTTAACCTCGATCGGAAAGTTGACAAAAATCCCCTCAGGCCCACGTGTCCGGATTTTTATAATTTTCGAAGAGTAAGTTTACCCATAGCCTCACGAACTCAAATATATACTTTTCTCTTAATTCCATACCCAAAATCGTGGTCAAATTCCAAGAATATAAATTTCTAGGTCTTTCTACCAAAATCCCAAATTTCTACCAATTTACATGCTAAAATCTATACATAATCGATGTATTTAACTCAAGATGGATGGGATTAGCTTACCTTATCGTTGATGATGAAAAATCCCACTTGAAGCTCTCCAAATCGCCCTACACCAAACTGAAAAACTAGGGGCAAAGTCGACAAACCCCCGATTTTAACGAGAACCACTGCCTCCAG